>NW_019214167.1:169829-208585 GCF_002532875.2 Varroa jacobsoni | reverse complement strand
TCACACCCATACACACATTAACACACACACACACACACACACGCCCATACACACACACATACATACATACACACACACACACACACACACACACTCACACCCATACACGCATTCACACACACACACACACACACACTCACACCCATATACCCGCACACACACACTCACAAACAACAGGTTGGCAAGCAGGCAGAGCGTCAACGGTGTGGTGACACCACAAAGGACGTTGTCACGTCACAGTATTGCAGTCATCGTGGGCTAAAAGAGGCGTCACTCTACACTATTTTTTTAGTGGCTAGTTACCGCCAGCCGCTGGCGCACTCCTCT
The DNA here is from genome assembly GCF_002532875.2 of Varroa jacobsoni. NCBI lineage: Eukaryota > Metazoa > Arthropoda > Arachnida > Mesostigmata > Varroidae > Varroa > Varroa jacobsoni. The sequence goes on along the minus strand of NW_019214167.1, from coordinate 208,258 downwards.
CATAGCAGCAGCAGCAGCAGTAGCTGCCAAACGCACGCTGCTACGTACTGGGTTTATTGAATCTAGAAAATCGTTGCCGTAGTTGTCACAGTGGAGATCCCCATGTTGATCTATCTCGTAAAAGAAAGCAAGCGCCGCCAAACCGTAGACACCCAATGAAACTGTCAAAGAGCCCCATTTTTCTGCAAAAATTGTACCCAGACGAAGCGAAAGGGCTTCTTCACATCAGCTGTGCTAATATCCACAATGAAAGATATCACACCTAGTTCGTATCTTATTCAGAATTAACTAAAGAGAATCTAATCTGTTTTTTTTTGTCCGCTCGGATCGCAGAAATCACACCGGAACGGATAAGTAAAGACCCTTTTTCAAAAAGTTTAATATGGCAATTCATTAGAGCAAATGGCTTACTAGATAACGTCGCGGTAAGATAGAGAATGCTCACGATCCGTCAGTCTGCTAACAAATCTGACGCGTCACGTCACGGATTTGTAAGATTTTTAACTTTTTCATTATCATCATCATCGTCATTGATTGCCACCAAAAGTTACATTTAAGATTTTCATATACTTGACATTTTTCGTAGGCACGCTTTCCTCTCGAATTATCATTTTAACAACTTTACGTACGCGTAGATGTCACGTATACGTATATGTATTTAAATATGTTAGGCTGCATTAAACGTACATAGGTCCTTTTGGCATAAATGAATCCATTTCATGGTCCATATCTCCTAGGCCATCAGGCCTGCTGGACCCATTACGGTCAATATAATGCAAGCGTACATTGAAGCCGTAAAGAAAAAAGGCTGCGCCATATAATTGCACGTTCTTACGTGCCAACTTTTGCGAAGTTTGGATCCGGCTCGTTTCGAGTTATCCTGAGCTATGTGTTACGAACTACGTGAGGATATAAGTTAGCAAAATGAAAAGCGCCGGCTAGCACTTGGTTCCCAATATCCATATGGGAAAAATATGTATTTAAATGTTAAACAGAAGCACCTGCACCGCTTATTATCATAAAAAAAACGCACTTTCACTTCTTTTAATTTTGCGAAATGTTTAAGTTGTTAACTGTTTATATTCGGTAGGTAATTAGTGGCGCAATAGCAGATCAAACGGGTTTGGAATGGCCGAAAAAACTATTTATCAATAATTGATAAATAGTATGCACAGATAAAGCACCGAGTAATTTGTACGCGAAGTAATTGTTTGATAAAAACGATTTTTTTTTAAAAACAAAAAATAACACTAAAGCGTACTATATTCATTTCCATTTAGGGTCTATGAAAAGAAGACAACGTTTTCCATGGTTATCAAGCAGCTATACATAGGTAGCGCCATTAAGCATTGCTTCAGACGACTAGCCCCCAGTGTGCAACGAGGTGTGCTTATGGCCAGTTTCAGATTTACGTGTCCTTTGCCTTAGAAGGACTACACGTTACCACAGTACCATTGCAGAAACACCGCATTGCATACTACTACAAAATATTCATCTCTTTTGGTTCAATTGTATAGATGGTGATGATATGTTATAACGTATTTGCACGCGTTTTCTAACGGAAAAAAGGGCCGTATACTTTATCTTGCCTCTTTTTCACTGCCGTCTCATAAATTAACCGCATGGCCTGTCCTAGCTTGATCTGATGCAGGGATTTCGGTGAATCAGTTCTTGACACTCTTTCAGCGTAAACTGATTTGTCGTTTTATGTTCTCCCGAAATCTCAATCCAGTCTCACAAACTGTCCTGATATCTTCAGGCCAAATATCAAGTAATGATCGATTTTATCAAGTAGATACGGATGACAAACCGGAAACAAATAACAATAGTAGTTCGAAAATTTTCGTTTTTTCAGCAGTTGGAACCCACGTCTCAAACACGGACGAGAATAGGATTAAGCTTTGAAGATATATCAGTTCCTAATTTCCATATTTTCACTTATGGTAGCAGCGAACAAGACTCGACGCATGCCTTAATTATTTCGAATGTACGAGTGCTTCTAGAAAAAGCACACCTCAGTGTACTTATAATCACATCCTTACAGCAGGTCCATAGATATGCAAGGATCGTAGAACCGATAATTTCATACCAGTTGCTCACTCAATAAACATGTTTCATAGAAATTTGCTGCACGGCTGAATATGCATCGTTCTGAATAAGATCAGCTATGCAAAACAATTTGATTTTAATATAATAGGAACGAGACATTCATGTTGCACGATCCGTGTCTCTTCGAGAAACTTACTCGTTAATGAACTATGTCCTGTTGAAACACAGTATTTATTTATAACTTGTAACTTAGGAATTCTCGACTGTGATACTCAAACAACTCCATGTTTACCCGAAGTCGAACAGTAAACTTAACTAAAACTACTCTTGTAGATAAGACAAAGGCATGGCATGTCTCTCGTTGTTTTGCCGAAATCAATGAAAACAAAAAAATATGATCGTTATCTAATAGAGACTAACGCGATGATTGACATGCTTTTATATATGACAGTGTACTGTCACCTTCAACCACCCAGTTCATAGGATGACGACCTCCCATCTTATCAGGATAAACATCAGACAAAAAGATAAAAGTTAGATAAGCCCATAGACTTCCATAATGAATGCAATATTATTTAACACCTTCCGTTTCCTCTTACTTTTTAAAATCCTCCCCTCCAGTAAACATAACAAATTACAGCGTCAGCAGGTTGGTCTGCCAGTGACCGCAGCAACGACCGCACTCCCTGCAACAATTTAACAACAAGTTGGCAATGCCATACCATCGATTCCTTGACACCAGGCCAATGACCTAAGGACCAAAAGGGGGTGCCGGAGAACAGAGAGGACAACCAGAGTCGGGGTCACTGTGGAGTAATCGGTTGCAACAACAGATATCACAGGACGCCATCAGCTTGCTTGCCTGCGCGAACGTTGCTTTTTTTTCATGAATAACTTCTTTGTGTCCTATTTTTTCTGACTTCTGTCCTTCCATCCAACTTGTCTGATACATAGGCAAGGTTATAGGACTAGGTCATTTCATTCATACAAACTAGAACGACAGCCTCGTGTTCCAAGTGTTTAATGGTAACCAAAATTATATAAGCTTGTTTGACGAGTGGTAAGTATACCACGTTTTTCCAATTTCGACGTGGCAAAGACTAGTTTCCTTAGAAGTTAATGGTGTAGTGTATTTGTGAAGCAAAATTGCTTCACTTCGATATCTGCCATCTTAAACCCTTGACGGCTTGTCCAGCTAAGGGGCATATTGCCGTACAAATCTGGACTAAATCTGAATCCATCAATCGGATATAGCTATTCTATCTCGAGACGGGATATCTGTAAATAGATAGTTTTTACAGAATTATGAGATTACTTACCCATTCTTTATGGTCTGGCTGTCACCTCATTGCCATGAAAAAATACTCTTGTATATCGTATTACTTGAAAAGTCGATTTCTTATAACTGCAGCGATGTGCTTAATTTCTGTGTAGGTTTATAAGTAGATGGGTCCTACATTAGGACCATCTAAGGGAGCTTTGTGAATCGGCACTAGGCGTAGCAATTACGTTTTCTAGGGCTCTACTTTACACGCCGCGACCAAACAATCGCTAAATGACAGTGCTCGATCAGCTTGGTTCTATTTGTGGAAAAGGCATGGAAAAGGGTGACAGCTACATCTAACATATCAGTTTTTAATGCGCCAAAAATATTTGTGTGCACAAACCTCACACGCAATAACATGCTAACGATACATAGTTGCCTATTATATAGTTACGCGCCAATACTGATCACTATCCGTTGACAACATGACCCCGGAACTGCCACCGTCGATACGATTAGGGCTTGTGCTTTATGAAAGGCCATTGCTCTGACGTCCTAGCTACAGCTTTTTCCCAACCTGTTGCCATAAGTAACCTAGTTTTATTTAAACCTATCTTAGCCTTATTCACGAGAGTACAAAAGCATTGCCTCCTACGCGCTGCTATGTTCTCCGGGCCAAAGTGAAAGACATAACAGCGCGAGGAATAGCGGCAGCCGAAGCAATACCATAGGGGAAGCAAGTACTCTAAACGGTATCAGCAGGTTAAACGATGAGCAGTGAAAGTAACAGCTCTTATCGAATCACTAACATGCATATATATATATTGTGTTCACGTTTTACAGTGATCGTTTATAGCCGCCTTACAGCTGAGCAATTGTCAACTGTAGACACATTGCCACGCCAACGTTAACTGACCACGTGGCCGGAACCACAATTATTGTTGTTCCACATAAATGCTATAGAACGATTTATGTGAGTGACGTTATATGTGTATATATGTTACGACAGCGCCAAGGGTGACGCTTTTGGGAACAAATAAACATCCCAATAGGCGGCTGCAAGTTGTTTGCCAATGACGAAATATAGTACAGTGATAAAACTAAGACGTATTCATGTCGGTAGGCCGCTAGCTGTCACATAGAATTATTCAGTAAATAGGAATAGCCTGTGACCACCACCATCAGCGATGGTCAATTGGGCACAGATTCGATATCTTCTTGTGTGATGACGAAGACATGCGGATATGAACGTACATGTACCGTATAATAGAAATCCACATTTGTTGTCGACGCTCGGTAATATATCTGGGTATCAAGCGTCGTTCTGCCGCTCTCCATTTATATACGGATACATGTATGAAGCGTTATGTCGTTAAATGTAATGGCGAGCTCTGCAGCAACTTCCTATCAGTAGTCAATTCGGGTAACTTTCATCAGTGATATTCAAATGTGCCCGATACGGTAGAGATCTTCGAACAGTTTACAATAGTGCCGCAAGCCAAGTCTGCGTAAATGTTGTTACGCCATGACGTATTATGACGTGACGTATATACCGTGCAGAGTATCTTAACTCGTTCGTTGTCGAAATGTATTTAATTGTGAAACTGAAACTGACGGATATTGACAGCTTATAAAGTGAATGAATACCCATCCAGGCAATTGCAAAATGCAATCGGAAACGATCTGTCCATACGATACCTAATGAATCAGGTTCTAGGCGATACAGGAGTAAAATGATCCGTCTCTGTTCTCCATAGTAGATGCTCGCATCATATATCTCTCTCTCTCTCTGATGAATCATTGCAGATCCGGAGAGTTAGTTGTTTGTCGGATCATGTTATTGATGGGCAGTTAGATGAAGAAATTACTCTTGATCTTAACACTTTCAATGGTGACGCCATCGTTTATTATATGACCCCAGTAATACACTGGAAGCTTTCCTCAACAAAATGTTTATTCGTATCTGTAATTTTAGGATAAATTTATCGGTTTTGCTGCCTTCAGCGGCGAAGGCATAGTACTAATATAGAAACCGAAACACTCTATTCCTATACATTTTTTGTCCTCTGCTACGCTAAATTATGCGGATCAATTTGAATTGTTGATCTTCGGATTTGGTTCACCTGTATTCATGGGAATTTTCTAAAAGAACCTATTCACTTCTAAACTCAAATTGTACAAGAAGATTAGTTCGTTCTACTAATGTGTTGTATAATTATCCTCTTAACACACTTGAAATCGAAACACAAATGCGCTTACGATCAGCCCGAACATCGTCTCGAAAATATGTTTGTAAGGGGTTTCTAAAGCAGACATTGGTGCTAGAAATGACAGGACAACGTCTCTCAGATCGGACGCTTCAGTTTAAGCACACAGCTCATTCTTCATACAGGAGCCACTCAGGTAACTAACAGTACCGACTAAAGTGCTTCAGTAGCATAATGGATCGTAGTATCTACCAGATACTGGCGAAAACTGGGCTTCTAAACTCGATATTAAAGGCCAGCTCTAGAGCCCAGCTGAGGCTTAACGACAGATGAAATACTTCGCATAGATTCATTTAGGTCGTCAGGGCCAATGAAACTATCATTCTAATAAACCAAATTTAATAAATTGCCGCTATAGAAGTTCATTTGGATTGCGTGTTCCGCAATCGTGGTGACGGAAAGTTCTTTGTACTCAATTAATCTTCTTTTGAAGAAGTCTTTTTGATCATCAGACATATTTGGATGTCTACGCAAATCAGTCATGCTAAGCAGCGATCCGTGTTGGGTCAATGTGTCTTACTATATATGATGCATTTAATAGAGGAAATAAAGTACTAATCAACATACATAGCATTTCTTTCTGAACATATATTTCCTTGAAGATTTACTTCAGGTGACGCGTAAGCGGAAACGAACGCCATCGTTTAGCATCATATGAAGGTAATGGAAATTATATCTCATTTTCAAAGCTTCATAAAAATAACAATGAACCTTGTTTTATTTGCATTTTTGTAAATTACAGAACGATTCGAGCCGTATCAGCTATATCGTCATAGTATAATTATGTCACCAAGCGATTTATACTCTGTTTTATCAACTAGTCGTTAGTTGATCATAGTAGAGGAAATTTCGTGGAGCACAGGTTCTCCAGAGGCAAAATTTCTATGCCGAATGATATTATGTGGTTTTTGCGTCATCGCTGTACTTCGGATACACTCACTTCGAAAACTTTGCGCTCACGGCTGAAGTTCAATAGAGCGTCTTTTTTGTCCGAAATCTTGTGGATCACTCAAACAGAACTTCAGTTTATCGTCGGTGCTATACCCGCGAGCCGTGCAGTCGAAGTGCTAAAGTCTACTACCAACCAACGAGGTTCGCTACGATCGTCATTGGTACTATATACAGAAAAGTCATCTAATGAAATGGACATTGTCAAACTATACTCTTCTTCGCAATCCGTCTTTTTCTGCCAATCTTTTTTTTTTTACAATTGGTTTCATAAAAACCGCTCCGTATATTTGAAAATAAATCAATATGTAATATAAAACGGCTGCATTTTTACAGTATCCGTAAGTATTTATTGTTCTCGTTACAGCTTGAAACGTTTGTTTGGGAAACCTCTACCCAAACGATTCTATGTCATTGGTGTTTACCACGAGAGACATGGAACAATTCAAAGGAACACAGTTATGTCCTGCATATGTGCTCAGTATTTTGTCTAGCTATTCTCAGTCGGTGCTGAGTGACTCAGCCAGTGTACATGGACGCATTCGGCTTTCCTTTTGGGTTCTACGTACCTGACGTACAGGGTGAAATCCCTAGACGCCTCTCAAAAAGAAAGTTTTCTCAAATAACCCCTCACTGCTCCTTTGTTCATATGTCCATCCTATTTTGATATTTGACTGTTTTTATAGATGTTAAGGTTTTTACGATGTCAACAATTCAACCATTTCGCTAGTTGGCGTTGGTCTGACCCGCAATAACAGTAACAATTTAAATAAGTATCTTGAATTTATGCGTCCGATGTTGCCATTAAGCATTGCTTCAGACAGCTGGCCTTTTCCAACATAAAAGCTAAGTACATTCACACTAAGTTACGAACTTAGACGGCCTCCCGTTTTCCTAAATTTAGTAGGCAAGCGCGGCAGTTTACCACTGCACCACCAAGGCGTCAACTGGGGGTGGTACGTCATACACTTACCGAACAACAGCCTTTCCTCTTCGACAGCCGAACTACCGGTGCCCGAACTACGCGCGCTTTCATTCGTCATCACCATCATCTTTGACGCCGTTGTCACCCTGGTGGCGTGAACATCGTTAGGTTACCACTACAGATGCCATCGTTACCACCATCACTCCGCTGTATGTTCCTAGTTGCTGAAAAGACCTTGTGCTAGTCAGAAAACGCCTGCAAGACTTAGAATGGCCCACGAATGAAAATATTTCACTGCATCTGAGTGCTCCTTCACTAGCTACTTTTATTACGAACTGCACATTAAGCTACAATTGATCAGCTCGCCATAAAGTTTAGTAGTTCAACGTAAATGGTATACGGGTCACCGGTCGTTGCGCTGCACGAGGTGACTTGTATCCTGGCGCACACTATCTCGCGCACAATCCGTTTTGGCTGAGCACCTCAAACATTGTGACTCATATCGAACCTTTTCTCTTAACTAAACACGACTTGAAATAAAGACTGTCTCACCATTACACCGTCCCACATACAATTTTTGCATTTCTTAAAAAGCACATGAATAGATTTTCTACAGATTCAGACGACTGCTGCTGGACGGCTCAATACTCTGCGGGTGCCGCAGGTTGTACAGTTTCCCCGACTACGACGACTGCAACGCTGCTGCTGCTGCTGCTGCTGCTGCTGCCGTTGGTAATGATGATGATATGAGCGTGGTACCTATTTGCTTTTAACTTTTTATTTAGCACGTCTCGTTACCTCCCTGCGGCTGTGGCCTTATGTAGTGGCCTGTTCTATCCAATGTTGTATGCGTCACACGTGTTGTCTGTTCGAAGGGGCCGCTCCGTTCAGACGTCATATGCTGTTATGATAGACGCAACTATTGTCGGCAGATAGTACGTGTAATAGATATGGACAATGCAAGCGGAATTAAATACATTGAGACAAAGAGGACACGCCGTACCGAGTAATCCTGGAAGGAGCGTTACACCGAATAGCCAAACGATCTGGCTTGCAGGCACACACGTCCTATAGGCTTCGGAAAGCCAAATTTGATCCCAATATGGTATGGTGCTAAGCGGATAGATCGTAAATAGAAAAACTCCAGTAGCAGGAACAATAAAGAAAGACACCGAAAAAAGGAAATATCACAAATCCTCCTACCACAATATGATTAATAAAAATTTCGCTTCTAAACGCGGAGAGCACATTGCATCTAGAAAGTCCACGCACGCACTTACACCAAGACATTTACATCAACTGGGTGTCGCTATCGGAAGAAAACACGACGACGAGAAGACAATAGTGGCTATAGTTAAAACTTGGCCTGTTTTATTGACCTGATCGTCGCGCAGCTGTCGTTCTCGGTAACGTCTGCTGTTCGACAGTTGTTTTCTCACCGTAGTAAGCTGCAACGCGAAACACTGCGCACGATATAATCGGTCGTCTGCAGTCTTCGTTTCGCGTGACTGCGGTGTGAGCGACCCGGTTGTGCAGTTCTACAGCTGAGAAGGGCAGGCCGATAGGACGCCAGCGCGACTAGCCAGTGACTAAAGATGATGTGGCCGGAGGCGCTTTGCTTGTTTCAGCGGCTCGTTCCAACAAAAATAGTTGATAATGACCATACGGAGTTGGCTTCCAATCGAAGTTGTGGCTGTAGCCGTTGCAGCTAGTTGCTTGTTCAGCTCATTCTAACCTTCTCCGAACACCGTTACTGTCAACACGGCTATTGCTGTTACTGCTGTGCGTCTCTGATTATGTTCATGATGTTTGTCTATCTATCTCTAGGTCTACGCGACGCGTCCGACGACTCGAAACAGACAGAGCGGGTTAGAATAGCAGATTCGGTAGCGGCGGCACAACGAGAACAACCCGGCGTCGGCCCTCCTCACCTCATCGATGGAGACGTTGGCAGCAGGGAAAGCCTGACCACTGCTGCTGCTGCTGCACCGCGTGTTTGCCTCTATTGGCCAGCACCACGTTGTCACCACAACCACCTCTGTTACGACTACTGCGGCTGCTACTGCTACCAGCCCAGCACTCAGTGTAGCAACGACATTAGCGTCGGAGGTAAAAGCTCCGTCGGTTGGCTGCCCGCCCGCCCGCCTGCCTGCCTGCTTGCTTCAGTCTCCGGCGCGATCTCAGCCTACCGCTTTCACGTCTCTGCCATCACAATCATCACGGCCACGATGCCTCGGGGTATTCTTTTTCTCTCTCTTCCTGACAATTCACTTCGACCGTCGGTGTGTCGTCGTCGTTGTTGTTATTATTATTGCCGTTGTCTTCGTCATCGTTTCGTATGTATGCCTTGTTGTCCGATTGCCCTCCTCTCGCCTCAGGCATCGTAGCGATGGCAGCGGCGGCGGCGGCGGCGGCGGCGGCGGCCGCTGGTACAGCAGCCGATATCCTGTGTTCGAAGTGATGCTGCGTGCGTCGGCTGTTAGGACAGAGACAAAGCGCACGCGCAACGAAACGTCTGTTGTCGTTGTCCGTGCCGACCAATCGTTTGGCGCTGTTCATTACTTAGGGGTTTGAGCGCAAAGTAGCCGAAGAATGAATGCTGTTCTAGGGACCGCTAGCAACGAACAACATCGGATCTTAGACCCGACCGTTTGTCTATTTCGCAAAGGACTCGCGCAAAGTACTGGGAGCGCCTCCAGTGTACTTTGGAAACAACGCGCGCGATTTTGCCAGCGCAGAATAGCATCTTATCTTTTAGCGATACCCATTAAGGATTTGGGCAAAAGCGTGGTTTAGTAGTAATAGCAAGAGTAACATCGACCCTCTCTATAGTTTTCCGATGGTCCATTCGACCAACATTTTCATATAATGCCGCCGGCTAGCACCCTCTCATAGCTACGAAATCCTTGACTCTCCCTCTCTTTCACCTTTTGCCTGAAGGGAACGCCTGACGCTTGCTCCGGCCCGATGATGCTAACACCAACTCGTAGAACGACGGCACCAACGCGAAGGAAAGCGCCACCCGCACGCACAACAACGACGCAGAAGACCTAGCAGCGTTAGGATAACAGGAGCATATCTGGGTAAAACTCAAAAGAGGCCGAAAGGGTCAAGCGCTCACTTCCAGTACTACACATATAGTTTCAGCTTCTCTAACTGCTTGAACGACGTCAGAAGAGCTTTAGGGACAGTTATAAAAGGGCCAAAGTGTGTTGTGATAGGACCATCTCATAAAAACCTCAAAATATCTCCTGTTTGTTTTTATCGTCTGCACTGGCAAAAATCGTTACTAATCGCGCAATATTCTCCAGATGATGTATCCCCCATTAAAGTGCAGATAACGATATTTTTTCATCATTGTCTTTCTCCTATCAAACTGATTAGTGTACTACGTTTGGTATCTGATCAAAGTTTCTACATGGGGAAAAATCGATGGGTCTCTAAATTATTTGCTGTAAATTATGTTCTTTTGCCATTATATTGGAACTTAGAAGGAATGCATGGTAACATCATCCTAAAAATAGAAACTAACCATTTTGTTCGTCAGCTTTCTGACAGCTTTAAGTTGAAACGAAGTTACTGTTGCATGAGAAGTGAGCCATATTTAAATTAGTAGGATTACCGTCATGTTTTGGTTACATAGATCTTCTTCTTTATGGAACCCTGTACTGACTCGCCTGCTACTGCAGTCAATGTACTGGATGATTATATGGCCGTGGCGCCTATGTATTTTCATCGTACGGACCGAAAATTAAAAGCTATTATTCCTATCAAATCAAACTTAGCCGCACATTAGAGACGCATTAAAATAAATTATACATTTTTAACCTTTAGATGATGAAGCAAAGCCAAAAATTTGTACATTTGAATCCCAGTTTTATATGTTCATCAAAATGCCCCTATGAATTTGTCAGGCTTTTCGATCTGAATCATACCAAGGGCTTCACTGTGCAAAACACACAAAGCTTGCTGTGCCCAAGCCTGGGGGGAGAGCGTGAGACGACTTGCCAGACTGTGGTTGCTCCTTGATGAGATAATTAAATTATTATTATATTTATATATATATAGTATAATAATAGCTACTCTTGATTCCCAGCGTTTATATGCTTTGAAAGGCTTTTGTTGAAGTGGAGTAACGGTGTTCCAAAAAAATCGCAAACTTTCATTCAAATGACTAATGATAGATGGATGGATATATATATATATATATATATATATATATATTATAGTTGTATTCTAGGTTTCACACAGAGCAATAAAGGTCCAGAAGTAGGTGTCTTTGGAGATACCCAGGTAGCACCATACTGTAGGATCATCTGATATCCGTTCATTTATCACAAGTAGAAAAAAATTGTCGTTGTTAAATAATTAAAAAGTAAAAAATATTTTTCTAGTAACCATCGTGATTATCTTCACTGTAACTTTCGTGAAGCTGATTACATGAAGCCTGCATTTTAATGATCTAAAACTAGTATTACAGGGACCGTCGCATCGTAATTTTTTAATTTTCTTTTATTATTTTTTAATAATTTTAACAAGTGTCTCGAGGTTATACGTCCGGTATTTCAGCCGCTTAGCATTGCTTCGGAAATCCATCAAGCACGAGCCGTTTACCTAGATGCACTTTCGAACTTAGGCCACCACACGTAGACAAAACTACCCGAAGACAAGCGACATGGCACAGCTTTAACTTAGTGATTTTAGACAAGGTTTTTGCAGAAAGTTTACAAGAGTAACTACCTCACATCCTCATAAACTATCTGTCTTAAAAATAGAACGTTATGCGTATTTTTTTTGTCATGCTTACGGATCGCAAACACTTTATTGAGAAAGTGGAAATAGGCAGGCTCCGTAGCGTACAAGAAAGCTGTATGGCATCCGCGTAAGGCCAGCATGAAAACTGAAGGCTTTATGATATAGTGCCATAAAACTGACCAGCGAACAACCGTTCGGTCAATATGAGTGAGTATATGTGTTCATCTCGAGGAAGCTGTACCTGTCAGATAAGGTTCTAGTTAAAAAAAAAAGAGCCTTAATATAAAATTAAACTAAAATTTATACAGCCTTTGGATTTTATATTGAGTGATCTTCCTCAAGAAGAAGAAGATACATTTCGAGATCGCTGGAATAAGATATTCCGAAAATACCTTGAGCCGAAAACGTATTGATACTTACTAATCTTGATTTCCGGAATGTCGACAGTAACGCGCCTGGGTCCACCTTTGACACTGCACAGGTAGATAAATGAAGGCTACGCCTCTTTCTCTTCATTGTTATAATTAAACTATACATTTCCATACGGAGCTGAACACGATCTATCATAGCTGATTCCTATCATTTTGCTTGAAAGTAAGGTTTCACAGGTGCTGGTCCGCTGCGCATTTTTTTCTACATTTTTCCACTTGTACACAAGATCTACTCACAACTATTAATATCTCACTAATAAATATGTTATCAGTTATTACAGTACGTAGTTATTTGGTTGTCTCAGAGATGCTCCTTTTTTCCTTTGTAAAAGTTCTCTATGCTTCCGCAGAAAAAAACGTATAAAAAGTTAAATGTTCATCCGCATCGATTATTTTCTATAAGCTAGTAATTGTTTCCTACCGAAAAGTCGTACACGTACTCACTTAGGATCCCTCAGATACTGCTTGCTGATAGATGGTACAAGCTCCGGACACGGGCAAGCGAAAGCTGTTGACGCGAGTGGTTAACTGAGATATATTAAGATTGTCCGTCTGAAGCGAACTTTCCTACATTTGTATTAGATTCTGGATGTAGAAATCGTCCGAAGCGCAGTTCTGATATAGTGGTGTGACAGAATTGTTTCTACACAGATTGGACAACAGCTGTCCGGCAAGCAAAGCCGTTAGTTGCAACTACTATCTACCTTCTATTTGCTGCTGCTGCTACTGTTTTTAAGAATGTTACATGTTTTTGACGTCTCGAAGTGTTCGCAAAGCTGTCTATCGCATTTTTAGGTCGAACAAGCCTTCCGTCGGCCTACTACTCTACCTGCATTGATAGAATAGTTATAAGGACTAATCATGCGGATAAATTAATATTTATGAAATCGACTCCTTACGTTAGAGACAGATGACGGTAGTTTGGTGGGCTCACGGTGTGGTGGAATCCAAAAAGGCGTTCAGCTAACTAATGTTGGCGCGCTGTATCGCAATATGCACTATATTGCGCCTGAAAGGAAAGACTCGTATCCCTGATCGGAGGTACTGAATTTACTCTTAAGGATAGTTCTATATATATTTTTTACCTCTTTGTAGCTATCGGTTGGTAACGCACGGAAAAACGCTCTCAATTACTTTTCTTCGCGAGTAAATTTAGTAAAGAAAAGCGTACCGCTTTCGAGACCTAATTCGTATTAATGAATTAGGTTAGTCACTTGAATCTAGATTTAGATTTGTGATTTCAAACCTAGTTATATTAAAAAATTAACGTTAAAGCTTCTAAATTTTCCGCCTAGCAAAAATGCCTAGAAAAATATCTTGGGCACTCGTTCTGCAATATCAACGTTACACACTACGAGCAACCATAGTCTTCTTTGATTGAAGGCCGACTAAAGCTTTCGGTCTGTAGTGTAAACTTTGTAGGATTCCCCTGTTTCCTTCAGTTACGTCTCTATTTAACAAACACGTATTTATTAGTTAAAGGGCACCTTTAATTTCTATGCGAGCACGCACATATTCAAGCGATGTGCAAGCCTGCACACAGATCTCTCCTTTACATAGATGACTGGCTAACTTCACAGGTTGGAAAAAAGAACGAATGACAGTCGTAGTTAAACGACAATATGAAGCAGCGATAGAGTTCATAATGGTAAGCCAGTGTGCATGTATATTATATAGCACATATATGACCAATTCAATTGCCTCGGTTGTCGCCCATTTGTGATTCGAGTGATCTGCCGCGAATGGCACACTCAAAGATTAAGCTTGTTTTCTCAATTGAGCGTCTGCACCCGTTGTCAGAGCTTCGCACCATACACCAAGATCAGACAAACTAATAATGGCATAAATAGACATTTAAAGGATTTACTGGTATAGTTTCTTTCTGAAGAACCATGTCTGATTCTATGGTTCGAAAATGTCGTGCGTATGCTGTAGAATTTCTCCTTGGAACTTCATTTATCGCAAAAGTGTGTGAACAATATTCTTTAAAAGCTCCTTATTTATTTCTAACACTTGTAGCTGATGGGCCATATTACCATATAAACGCTGCTGTTATATAAAATTTTCCAATAACAATAACAACAAGAGATATCTCTTACGCAAGCGTGGCCGATTGAACGCTCGAGCTAATCTAGAGATCCGAAAAATCGTCTGGACTCACAAAACGAAATAAAAATAATGAAGAGGATGTACAGCGCCATAAAGCGATTTGCGCAAGTGTCATTTATATAACAAATATCGCAAATGCTTAAAGGAGTCATACACACTATTCTCCCAATGTTTCCCCAAACAAAAGTTCGGCCTCATTCCGGATTCTTCGACAGCGGGTAGTCGCTCGACCGTGCCGACGGGCGGACACAAAGACGAGACAACCACATAACAAACCAGTAGCCGATACGAAGTGGCTGGTTATAGTCTGTGTGTTCCATTAATGTTACGCCGATTGAAAATGAACCGTAAACGCTGTATTATAAATACGAGTTCAATTTCAACTGCGAAAAACCATTTCAAGAGACGGCGAGGGCTAAAATGATATTCGATAAGCGTAAAGCAGACGATGACCGAACTAGAGTGGTTCTATTTGAAAAAAGGCCCAACGAATGAAGTATGCAATAGGTTATTTTAAACATGTGGAAGTTCTTCAGGCTCTCTCTTTAGGTATACAAACAAAAAGATGCCTCTGCTAGAGGGTCAAATAGAGATGGAACTTGCTGGTTTATGTATCGGCACAGAATGGTGTGACGGCCACCTGTTAAAGCTTGGATCTGAACCATCGATGGCCGCAAATTGAAGCCGGCGATGCTTATGATTATGCACCCTAAGGGATGCGCCTCAGTTGCCTGGACCAGGCCGCCTCTGGCCAATTCATTTGATGGAAATGACCGAAGTAACGCTGCTTCTGTTCGAAGCAAGTCAAGACATCTTCTAACTCATAAAATAGTTTAATCATTTTGCTGCTTTTTGAAAAATAACGTTTAAAAAGTTATTTGATATTTGATGCTAAAGAGTGACTGGAAATGCGGATAAAACCTGGAACAGATTTAGAAAAACGCAAATATTTGTCTAATTTAATGATGGTTGCCGCCACTTCTATGCAAAGTGTTAGTATTGGTACGTATTAGGGTTTTATAATGTTCTCTTTTTCGGAGACGAGATGAAATCTATCTATTAGATAACGGAATAAAAAAATTACTAAAGTGGTATGCCCTTGAGCGTTCATTTATATCGCTGCCGGTGGTTTCGTCGCTAGGGCACTCAGTGTACTGCATTAGCTTAATTCCGGCTTAACTCGTGCTAAGGACCGAAAAGGTTATTCATGGAAAATTTCTTATTAGTTACCTATACCACACGATACGATGGGGTAGAGATTGGGATCGTACGACACGAGTGCCGACATTTACATACGCTTGCAACTGGCAACCGCGGCGGCCATAGCCATTGTAGCAAACTATACGTCTTGCAGGTCTTTTCGTTTATTAGGGGCACAGGCATCCTGGGTCCATATGTTGTTACTGCAACAAGATATGCTGTAGCTAACAATCGATGGAACGAAGTGTGACACATAGTGGGTAGCTCAAATCAAGTGCAGACCCTTTTGCAATGTAAACCTGCTTTTCGTAGATTTCGACAGCGTATTGAAGTGGACCTAGTTATGCCATAGGATCCCGCCAGGCTGACCCCTACTGTCCTACATCACTTTGTACATCATCTTGTAGTAATAACGTCCTGAACTTATAAGGCGCCTCTGAGATTGTTCTAAAGTTCACTTCGATCTAAATTGAATTGGCCGAAAAAGCGCAGCTTACGACGCCAATCGACAAAAGCTTAGTAGAAATGTCAAAAAGGAGTCTATGGATAATGGGTTAATATTGGACAATATAATATTAGATAACATGGCTAGAACTGTAAGGTGGAAAAATTCCGGGCGTAAAATAGGGTACACAACCCTTCGGGACGGTCTTCTTACCGGTCTACAATTCTTACAGATAACAATAAGGAATGATTATTTTGTCAAAAAATATACCTTCGGTGTTTTTTACCTACATCAATTTTTGCCATTATAGCACAAAATCTTGATCAAACAGTATGCTGTGGCAGATCATGAGTTTTGTCGTATATCGTAATTATGTGTTTTTAAGTTTGGTAACTATTAGCAGACGTATGTATGAATTGGTAGCACTGTCGAGATCGATTGTCCCTCAAAATCGTTCTAACTTCATTTAAACTTTTCAAAAAGGTACAAGTTCACATCAAAGAGATATGATAGTGGCAAGATAGTACAAATGCCGTACAAAGAGATATATTGTGTCAGGCGTCCAAACGCTTTTTCGAAGTTATTTCCATTGAAAAAGTTCAATAAAACCTAAGTAAACTAAATGTTGTAGGCCCTTAAACAATGGCTATGTAATTTGCCATTTGAGCAGATTTATGATCTTTTTGAAGGGTTTATCTCCGGGTACACAATCGTGTGTATGTTTAGATAGAGGTCTAAAAGTAAGGCGCTGGCAATGTTTAGTTAACCATAGAATAATAGGTAAACGAGTATCATATTAACTATCTAGATCGAGCCGGTCAAACGTGTAAACTAGCGAGTATTTTTTCCGCGTGCGAATAGACGTTTTCAATTGCAGTAATGTCGAACGTATCTTTTTTCCTTCCTGTTACCAAGGCCACCACCATAGCCGGTATTGGTTCTTTTCCGTATCCATTTTTTTCCTCGACTAATTTCTTGATAAAGTGGATAGAGAGATTCATTAAATCAGGTATAGTTAAATGCTCTTCCAAGCGTCATTGCGAAAATCGCAGTGATGCGACGCCGCAAAGAAATCGGCGGAACCGAGAGAGGGCAATGGAGCGTCTGGTGAGTAAAAATAAGTCTGGCGGAAGCACGCGATTATTTTTATTGCATATATTCGCTAGTCCATACGATACACGTCCCACGCTATATATACAAGACTACGTGTTATCGGAAAGCTATAGAGAACAGTATTATCGTAAATAATAGGATCCAGCTGAGGCCCAGCTGCGTCGCGTTACCGCAAAGCAGACCTGGATGTCTCCTCATAACTGGGCATGAATGGTTCTCTTTTTGCCGTTTCGAGTGACCCGGGACTACAGATTTACTTGGTGTCCCGGTCTCCCACGCCCGCTAGTCTCACTGACGCCTATGTAGAACCTTTAGGGCTCGAGGAAATGCAAAATAGATCATTTGTCAAAATGGAAATAAGCGTTTGTAAGTAATCAACTAATATCCAGCTGGTTGTGCCTTCGCTCATCCCCAAATGAAGAATACGTCTCACTTGCTTACCGAGGCCCGTTATCTGTGAATATACCAGTAAGTCTAATTTAGACAGAAAATACAAGTTACCAAACCTACGTTGAACACTAAGATCCGGCTAATTTCCATTTGCTTTAACTCGGAAAGTAAGTTGCGATGGATAGAAAGATGTATTTTTTTTTAATTAAAAATAAAGCGGTTTACAGAAAGAACATGTTATTTGTTTCTTATTGGACAAGGTGAAGAATCAGAATCAAATCAAGGCTTTCTGTTCTCGTTTGATAAACTTGTGAAAAATGTGCGCCTTAATTACTTATTTACGTTTTTTTTTTTCTACATGTAAATAGAAAATACAAAGCAGATACGATGCAGCAATTTTTCGCGCTGTTCCGATGCCGAGTTTTCCTGCATCGGCAATCAACAATCATATTTCGTGCGTATTTCTCATCTGATCCTTCAAGGATCAGGATTCAGGATACCCGAAATATTAGTGTCCCTTTTCTATTTTGAATAAGGAGTGAAACCTGCTTAATATAGACAGCGTCAATTTTGGAGTTACATACTTGCTCCTTATCAGTATGAACCCATTTTGGAATTGCGTTCGTACTTAGGCTCATGATGTGACAGGCACCAAATCTTGGATCTAACCGCATCATGTCTGTGAGCACGAAAAACAGCATGGTACTACTATTGTACTACGTTTTTTGACCTAGGACCTGTTCGATAGAACACAAGTGTTGACAGAACCAGATTAAACACCATGAGTTTGCAGTTTTACTGCGACTAATATGTAACGAGCAGAGCAGTGACACTTCGGCAGATATTCGACTTTAAAATGAAAGAGAAAGGACGAGGCTACATGCACGTTCGGATCAATTATGGGTTCTTTTTAACCGACTGATAGGCTTAAAATTGCAGCAGAGATCACCAAAAACACCTGTCTTATATTGTATTATGTGCTGATATCCACACCACATCAATATATATATGAATGAAGAAAGCTTCACTAACACGACTTTTACAAGGTTAATTTCTCTCCCAACATCTTAATCGACCCGCCCAAGAGCTCGGCCTTCAGGCAGTTTACCACTTAAATATGGTCACGCAAGGGATTATTGTGCCATTCATGCTAATCAAGATCGACTATAATTTCAGTACATTGACCTAAATCTCCTTGCCCCAAACCTCCCAGGGGCACACTGTAATCGTTTGTCCAAAGGCAAACGGTCCATAGTTTGAATATAAAAGAAAGCTAGTAATTCGCGTGGGCGCAGCCATCTACGGGAGTGACAACAAGAAGAAATGCTATCTTAAACTACAGCTTTTTTCTTATATGGATCTGCTTGTTATAATATGTATTTATATTGTGATCGATTCCACCTTTCCTGGCATAAGTATGAATCAGGCACGTCAGAGTCCGATGTTCGTTCCACTTATCCTTTTCTACGACGAGATTGCTCTTTTATGCATCGTTTTATCTTGCGAATTGCGGTTCAAAAGGGGCACTGGCCTACGAAATGCCCCTACAACACCTGAATTCTTATCCATTTTTATTTCTATCGTAAAATCAAGAAGTTCACATTTTCTATACGAAGTTTCGAAATACAAAAGAAGCTTTTTAAATCCTTTATGTTTTTTTTATCGAATATTATATTTTGTTATACACAAAGGCTCTAAGGTACTTAAAAGTTATCAGATGGGGACTGTTGCGTTGGCAGCAACGAATGAAATAACCACCACACTAGAGGTTAGATATCCGGTACTTCATAGAAACTTGTACTGCTTTGTTTTGTGGGGTTGTTCCGTACAAAATTACTGATAATAGGCATTTTAGAGAATAACTGATTGCCTAAAAGTACAAAAATAGCGTTGTTGCGACGATTCAAATTTCAAATAAAGACATACAGATGCACATTTATAAATCCACCCTCACTAGCACAAACCTTTCGCATTTTTTTTTCGACATATTTTATAATTCGTGACGCAATGCATCAAGGACAGTAAAATATTTTAGAAAATAATTCTACTGGCCAGGAAGTTATTTTTCACTCACGCACGCACACACCCACACACACACACAGACACACACACACACACACACACACACACACACACACTCACACTCACACGCGCACACACTCACTCACTCACTCACTTACTCACTCACACACACACGCACAGTCACACACTGACTAACGTTGGAAGAACTTTAAGACGGGAGCACATGAAGACAAACGTTGCTCGCAGGTCGTGAGGGTACAACTTGTGTGCAAGTCTACAGTACGTTTGCCAGGGACCTCTAACATTATTCAATTCAACCATACATACAATGCTCATTGGATTTGGACAAGGTTATGTTACCATTAAAAGTGAGTATAACAAAAGTGATCCTTGAGGTATAGAATTAGCGCGATGGTGTCTGCCCTTAGCCTTAGGAATCAGGGGCGAGACAAAAGGGAGTCATCTACAAGGACGAAAATGTCGACATACTTTGCGTTAGCTTTTACCATCCGGACGCTTGTCTCGTAACGTAATACGCAATTATCATGCCTCGGTACTATATTCTATAGTTGCAATGAAGGTCAAGCGCACGTAACAAATAACAGGACAATTGAAACATCTCTAATGGAAAAAACAATACAAGTGCCCGAAAATTAACTATTTGTCACTTCGCTTGCGTCGTTAAGTTCCTGACGGAAGGAAATAGCAGAAAAATCTAAGGCACGCGATCTGATGAACGTTCGACAATGCGGCACATTAGTCCTTTCTCATACCAACTCGGTAGTATAGGAGTAGCAGCAGCAGCAGCAGCAGCGTGGCCAAACACGAAAAAAGAAGATCTGAATAGATTATTAATCATGCGCAATATAACATGAAGTTATAAAATGAAATTTCTACGTCAATTAGATCTTGAAATTGCTCTGACATTCAACCTAATTATCAATATGGTGACTGAACAGCACGAGGAACTGCTCTAACGAAAACAACAAATTTTGTCTCTCTCTGACGCAACAACGCTAAGTACTGGTCCCTTGTCCATAGGTATACTGGTAATTCTGGAGTTTACATTGTAGCGTATAGCACGGATTGCGTATGAGGAACGTCAACGTATACTTATGACAATTAAAATTATCTAAAACAGCAGAATTTCGACAGAGCAATATACGCAGAACTGTTTCGTTCTTTAGCTGCCATATTAAATCGTTTCTATTTTGAGAAATGAGACCAAATAGATTATTGTTAAAATCGTACCCTAGCTTTTTGTCTAGTACACAAACAAATGCAAAGTTCTCAAGTCACGTATGTATACCTTTCAACAATTTTTAAATATACTACGTACTAGCAAAGTTTATACAGTAGAAAGGAAAAGCCATTTTTCAATCGAGTGTTGCTTTTTAGCCGTTATCTTTTAATTAACTGAGTCGTCACTGGAATGGTTCAGCCGCGTTGCTAAAGAAGTCATTGAAAAGCCACCATATTTATATCAATGCTCAGCGAAATCGATTAACATGACACCAGCCAACAATAAAAAATGCTTTTTTTTTTTTTTTTTGCTTATTGTATAGCTGAATTGTATCTTTTATCATTTTCATCCATTGAAAAACTTAAAAACTAAGGCTTTGGTTTTTACCCTAATAAAAATAACATGCTTTGAATGATATTCTACTTTTTTTTTTACCCGAGATGTCTAGTTTAGCTTCGGTTAGAATTTATACTATTGTCGTAAATGAGCCAAGTACAAAATTTCATACGAAAATAGTCTAAGTTACACCTTGAAACATTTCTATAACCGTATATATGTAGATGGATTTTCTGGTAATAAAAAGTTTTGCAATTACACACAGAATACATAATAGGTATTTTGAGTTAGCCTAGAGTCGATTTACGACGGATCACTTTCAATTTTATCTTCATTTCTTTAGTAGTTCGGTGATAATGCTTTACATGTAACAAAATCAGTTTAGATAGAGTCAGATAGAACCCAAGGATCTAAGCATCGCTTTTATGAAAAGCCTTTTTAGTTGCGGCAATGCGTCCTTGTTATTTGGGTTCGGGCATCTGATCTTCAACACTCTAACCTCCGTTATTGAAACGTTTACGTTATTCATCTAACGCGCTTTCGCTTAAGGTCTCCTAGTCTAATGTCTTCATCAATTCTTATTGAATCGTCGAAGTAGAAACTTAACCACCGAGTGTTAATTTTCAAAACTAAAATATATTTCTGCTTGCGAACAAATTTTCCGTATGTAAACTAAGCAGTTTTCCGCTCACAAGTTTCCTGAATATTCACTAGCCCAACTTACCAGTTCAAAAGTTATTCAATTTAGAAGTTCGCTCGTAATAGCGAAAATATTTAGATATAATATTATCTATGCACACAATACTCGTTAGTACGTGTGCCAGCGGCTTGACTTGGCGCATGATTTTCGCCGCCACAATGGGTTAAGATGTAGAACGACGAGGTCGCACAGATTAAGTTCTGTCAACGTCCTTTTCTACCTTTGATAGTTGAAGCACTGCTCTACAGATGTGCCAGTAATATACTATGAACACGATTCGAAAATGGCGAAGATTCCTCGCCATAAAGCAGGACAAAAGGGTGAAAGGAAACGCCAAGGATCAGTGGGAAAAAACCATCGAATAACTACGACATCCAGATTGTTGAAAGCCATGCAGGTGAACCTACGCAGGCCGCAAAAAGCTTGCGGCGCACTGGGGACAATGGTGGCAAAGAAAGGTCGGCGATGGACAATCTAGATAAAAAGTAGCATCCAGTAGAACCAAACACTGCTTTGGCGATAACAAAGAAGATGCACCTCTATGGGTTCAACTAGGTAGGCTCGTAAAATCCTAAGCATAAAGAGGAAAATAAGTCTGGGTAGTACTGAAAGAGGAGTCAATCGGCTTCGGTTGCTTCATCTCACTGGCTCTGTGAACCCATAAGGAGTTCCAAGACAGTTTGGGCGAAAAGGTAATTAGGTGTTAAGAATATAACAAAAAGATTATAATGAAAGGGAACTTCAACGCGCACGCCATAGGGTCGCTAAGCAGCAAAACAGGGCAGAAGAGATGAGAAGTCAGAAAGTGGCTAACACAACTGGGCCTTACCCTTTCCAAAGACGGCATTCCCTCCCCCTCCCACCGGAAGCGAAAGTAACAATATTTTCCGAATCGCACAAGAGGATATTACTGAAGTGATAAAAAGACTACCGAGATGCAAGGTCCCGGAAACCAACAGAATCTTAGCGGGAACTATAAGGATCCTGTTTCAGAAGAAATTCAACCTATACATAGGCATACAGTGCAAGATATGGCAATATAAATTGTATCCATCTGAGTAAATAAAAACAACTTTAGTTTTCCTAAAACAAAAAATAGGGAAGCCCCGGCCAACTTTGGAACCTACCTGCTCGGCCTTAGCAAAGCCTGTAGAAACTTTCATAAAAAGCTAACGTAGAGGAAAAAGCGGCTCTGTCTCATAGGCACCCATTTTTAGATATCAAAGGGCCCAAACACGGACATTGGGCATAGCAAAGGTCCTCGAAGCAGCGAAGGAAAAAGCAGCATTCGAGGTAGCTATGCGCAATGATTCTCCTAAACTTATCTAATGCCTTTAGCTCACCCAAATAGCACACAGTTATTAACACTTGAGCCCGAAAAAGTCTCTCCGTACTCGCAGCGACTGTTTGTCTCCTATTTATAGTGCAGAGTGATAGAGCAGTCAAATACAGACACAGGACATTCGCAATAACCGTCGAGGTCACTGGATTAAAGGTCTATCCTCATATTGCTGCTCCGGAACATAGCATACAACCTTCTCATTCTCAACGGCACCAAAAGCGTCGAATCCATCGTGTACGCGGACGATTTGCCTTGGCTGGTAAAGGGACAAGGAGACGCTGAAGGCGAAGACACAGCATAATGTGTTTCTAACAAGCGCATGGAGAGAAAAGTACGCGCTACAACTCGCTCTCTAAATTACTAAGCCGACACTGCCCAGTGTAAAGAAACTTTGTAAAGAAATCCGTCTGTCGCTGAACGGAGTAAGCATCGAAAGACGAAGCCTGTCTGGTATCTCAGAGTTATTCTGGATAGACATTTCAGCGGAAAAGCTTACCCGAAACGATCGCAGAGGAGTTAACACAACCAGCAAGTAGTCTACGGAAATTATGCCCAAGACATGGAAAGCCTCCACTTTTGGCGTCGATGGGCGAATATATCGTTATGTATGCAACGCCCATGTAGGGCTTACAGCCGCGAAATTCAAACGCTACAGGACAAAGCTCCTGAAGGCGTAAAGGCCTTTGACACTTAAGGTAGCAAAATTACATAAAGCCAACTCAATGATCGCCAAAGTGGTCGCCTGGTCAAAAATAGTGGAACAAAAAACCAGTTGCAAAAGGAACTTGGCCTGACGTCACAAGCAATGACAAGAGCAATACGGCAGCGGACTCCCCAGGAGCTAGGACCCGCTACCTCACCACGGATAAGCACCGGGCTTTTATAAGCACCTCCATCGAATCAGAGAAGCTCCCGTTCCCGTTTGCGTGTATTGCGAGACAAGCAAGGCGGACGATGTCGCCCACACTGACTTGCGTCAGCCAGCTTTCCAAAACGCGCGAACTCTGCCCTATGAGTCAATGACCCTATCAAGGTCGGTGCTAGACATGATAAACGGAACGATAGAAACAGAAGAACAGTGAAAAATCGGCACTGACTTTAGGCATTAGTATATGACCTGCACATATTACTTTGTAGCTTGAACTTGTTACCTGATGCATCTCGGCATCTAAACAAATTCCTAATGCAAATAAATGACAACAAAGAAGGATGAATATTAAAAACAGTTCTTTGTTTGTTTGTTTTATTATTATTATTATTATTATTATTTGTTTTTTCATTCTTTATTCTTGGACAACATAATTACAGCGAATAAAACTTCAGGGCACCAGGAAGCCGTATTATTTACAGTTAAATCTGTTAGCAGTACAGACACCCGTTCGCCTTCATCTGAAGCCTTTCTCCCTCCCTCCCTCCCTCACTCAGGTCAAGCGGCCGTGACGTCAACAAACCTTTTTTTTCTTGTATATTTTTATTTTTCAGTGCCGATTACATTGCTGGTCCGCGGCAAAGTTTTTTCTCTCTCTGTGGTCATAACATGTATGCGGATAAATATACGCACATAATATTACTTATACAAACACGACTCAATAACACATAGGTAAAATAGAAAAAGAGTATGTAAGGACAGTCTTTGGGACTCCTGCTTTTATTTGTTTTCCCCATCCAGACATTTAAACAGCCAGATCGTTTGCAGTGTGTGTGTACATATACATGGCAATATGGTATGTCAACGGTTAACGTTACGGCTGCATGATAAGCCATAGGGAGTATTACCGCATGTACGGGGCTGCTATCGTAATGGTGGCGTTGATTGGCCATTTGGCCCTTTCGCTAGCTTGGCTAACGGAAATGGAGTCTTCTGTCAACGGAGGGCTCCACGTTCTTTATTCATGGCTACAACCTTGACGTCGTTCACATGCACTTACTTTTCCTTTCCCATTATTTGTTTTCTCGCCCAAAGAAAAGATACACGACAGACACACGCAGCAGACGCAAAGCACAAGACACCTCTTTCTCCCCTACTTTTCTTGCCCGACGGGAGACCTAACTTCTGGCTTCATTTCTATTTTGCTCCACCTCCTACGACCCTGACCGCGCTACCGCTACTATTCATATCCAACCTTATTGTTATTATTACTCTTTTTTTTTTATTTAGTATTTTAGTATGAATGCGCGCGCAAGCGTAACGTCTCTCTCGTCTACTGTCTACTAGTTGTTGCTGTTGTTGTTGTTGTCATCGTCGTCGTAATGTCCTATGCGTCGACGCCCCCTCCGACGCCGTTTGGGGTTTGTACACGACGGAGTGAGCAAAGAGAACGTCGTCATCATCATCATCATCATCATCATCAACTATCAATCCTTCTTTTCATTATCAGTTTGATCATTCCTTTAGTATATTTCATCAAGATATTATATATATATATATATCAGGCAGCGGGGCCGATCACGAGTTCACTGGTAATTCTGATTAGGCGAATCAACATTATCGTACAATACAACAGTCAACGGCGACTATTGCTCAACCCGATGTGGACACGCAATTAGAACACGAAGATTTAGCCGCGACGACTTAGGCGTGATGCGCCTAAGGCGTAAACAAATACTAATTCACGAAATTTTTAGCGAGCCTATTGGGTTGCTAGCCATTTTTGGTAAACTGAGTTAGTAGGCAATGGAATTGTTGTAGGAATAGACGCGTAATACCTAATTGTCTCCGCTGTTCAGCTTAACTATGCCTTGCGCGTCCACACCATAGCGGCGTTAAACCGTACATCACAGAGACACACCAACATTTCACACCTTCCTGCACACCTACGTAACTGATTTGAGCTAACTGCCCACACCTAATTCAGCCTTACCCACTACATGTACTTATTAATGTTTTTCTCCTTCGAGAAATTCCTGTACATTATTTAAAAGGAAGCGCCATTGCAATGCTTCTGGTGGATTAACGACTACCAAAAGAGAGCTTCGCTAAGGGGTACCGCTCCGGGTGAAATGTTACGTGCGGCAAAACGTCTCTATTATCAACTCTAATCACTATACTTGTCAAGTCGTTGTTATATATCAAAATAGCACTCATGATCCTAGCCAGAGTTGTCAAAGCCCTTTGCGATGGAGAGCACTATGTATTTCAGTTGATAGTAGATTATACAACAGTTAATGCTGTCCTTCGAAATATTGCTTTCGAAGTCCCTACAGGCCATCGGCGAAGCTAAACCCGGACGAGAATGACTCGTGAGAGATCAACGTTCCGTTGTTTAGCCTGGCGTTATGAGTTAATGAGTCAATCATAGGATTTCTGCGGAATTTATGTGTTTTACCCCCATCAATTTCGCTCCTGAAATTTAAGTTATAGGGCAATAGATCAACACTTGAAATCTGCGGGTTGACCACAGCTTGACTCGAACCCTTGGCACCACCGACTTTACCAGACCAGACACTAGTTATCCAGCCACACACCCAAGATAAGAATTAAGTAGTACTTGAAAAACCTAGTATATACACACATGTCATTACCACGATCATCCTCATTTTCATCAGCAACATCATGAATTTCCTCACTACCTTTTTTGTATTTTTTGTGAAATAACCATCAATGAAGCACCGGCATAATCGGCGACAAAATTGAAGCTCGAAACACCCCGCTAACGATTAGCATTTTCAATACTCAAACTTACGGATTCGTTATGAGCATTTCCGAAGTACACAGCCGGTTTGTAATCTATAGGGGTTGTTTTTTTTTTTATTTTTTTAGAACTCTAATCAACATGACGGTCACAGATGATTTTTATTCGCCCAGCTTTTTCTTAAATTAATAAAATCCTGATCAACGTACGAGCAGGTATCAGAGATGGTTTGATTGGCATTACATAGGACTCACTGGGGACTCGGGAATGAAATTTTAATTAGTTGTACTCTATGTGAATCGTATGCTATGTCAAATCAGTGCGCACCAAATAGTCCTATTTAAATTTCGGCTGATCTAAAATGCCTCCAGTCCATCATATTTGACGATTTGTAGAGGTTACGTATTCTTTGATTGCCAATAAATGCCCAATACGAAGCTGTGGGAAGAAAACTAGAGCTTGTACAAAGGCTTCGGCTAAACTTTTTGGCCTCCTTAAAATGATCATTTTCTTAGCGTTATTATTACAATATTTAGGCACATACACAACGTCACTCGCGCGCTAGCCCACCGCCAATCGTTACTCACTCATTTATCGGTTCCTGGCCAGCTGATGGGTCGCCTATTGGCGACGAACTGGCACGGAGTGTGCCATAGATAATTGGCAGACTACTATTGCTGTTGTTGTCCGATTAGATCCTGTTGCATTCTTATGATTTACCACTTATTTCGTGTAATTTCGACCACTCCAAGTCGCCGTTGTCGGTATTATTGTACTTAGTTCATATCATGTACATCGTTTGTCTGTGTAAGCTATGTATAATCTTCTAGCATCTTCATAGCTTCTTTTTGTATGTATGAGGCGATGGTGACATTTTTTTACTTTTCTCGCTTGTCGTTCTCAAACCAATCAACTAACCACCATTTATCATCATAAACACGAATGTTAGCTACCGTAACACCTAATCCCGTTCATCTGCCGCCGCGGACATATTAGACATAGAGCACTTCAAGACAGTTTGTCCCTTCTAGGATTGGCTTTCCGGCCTTCCGTCCTTTACGACGCCCCTACCCCCCTCCTCCTCCTCCTCCCCCGCCCCATTCGCTGTTACCCCTCTCCCCGAAGACAAGCATGCAGACGCACATTCAGGCTCAGTTTTACACTTCCTTACACACATACGTAGATACGTAAAGACAGACAGACAGACAGACAGACAGACAGACAGACAAACAGAAGACACACACACACACACACTCACTCACTCACACGCACTAACACACACGGCCGCACGCGCAAAAACAGCTATGTTGGCTGTGATACATGCACAGACAAGCATGTTGTCTGCACGATGTAAAGGCTCACATAGTTGCGAAGAACTAAGAAATGTTAACTTGGAAAAGAATTAATGTATTTTCGCTTCCGTTCATTCACTTCCACATATTTTTTCCGCCTTTTCTCATCGCTTCCATTTCCAGTTCATCTACCTTCCAACTTGCCTGTGTTCTTGTTATTTTTATAGTTGTTTCTATTTGATTCACTTTATTTATTTGTCTATTATAATTTGCGCTTCGTCTTTTAACTGGTTTATTATTTCTAGACGCCCTTTTGGCGCCGGTTGACAATAATCTAAAAATAAGCCTTATTATTGTTACTATTATTCATTACATCTTTTATCACCTCCATAGCGTTTCATTTCAATCACTAGTAATGTATAATTATCATCACCATTATCATTTTACTATTTTATATATATATAAATGGAGTTACATGTATGTACTTACTGTGTACTATATATATATATATATATATATATATATATATATATATATATATATATATATATATATATATATATATATATATATATATATATAATGATCAGTCAAGATTTTTATTATGACCATGAATAATATTTTTTTTACAATCTTTAGAGTTTATGCCATTTTGAGTAATATCAGTGCCGTCTTTATCATTATCGTGACCATTCTCTCCCTTTCTATATATATATATATATATATATATATATATATATTCCACTCGATAGCGTTCCGCAGGAATCTTCGTCTCCATTGACCATTTATTATTACTGTTTATTATTCATATCAATATTTATTAATCCGTCGTTTTCGGCGCTTGATCTCCCTGTTTCTTGCTGTCTCCTTGCCTTTACCTCTCAGTCTTTTATTTCGTTAATTACCGTCATTATTTTCATCATCAATCATTTTATACAATAATGTACACAAACAATCAATATTACGAGTAGAACAAGAATAGCAGAATAAGGAAAGATGTGACGAAACGATTTCGCTAGAACAAAAACAAAACCAAGAACAAACGGCACCATCATCATCACCTTCTTTTATATATATATATATATATAATTAGTTTTACCATAATTAATCGTCATAACTAATTATCATCATTATTATTATTATTATTATTATTGTGAATGAATCACCGTATCATAATCGCTTTATGAACAACTGGACGCCAGCCGTTCTCTAGTGTATATATATATATATATATATATATATATATAATGTGTACTTATATACCGTCATCCTTCTATCACCTGCGCAATCACCGTCTCAACGGGAGGAGAGAGGTGGCAGATTCGGTCTGATTCTGCAAAAAACAGAAAACCGCCGGCCATAGTTACTGCTGGCAATGGCCATAGTGAATATTGAGGGGTGCGTTCCCTTCGTCTACCTGTCCCATTTACCAGCCCAAGAAGATCTGTTTTTTTCGCCTCTAGTGAATGGCGATCTCTATTGAATGGTGCTCGAGGGGGACGGGGTTCTCACGTTCTCAAGCTAAATTTATCATTACTAATAGTATTATCATATCATACCACAATGTGTTGTAGGTGTGTACGGGCACTCGCATTCGAGTTAATTAAATTAACAAGCTAGCGCCAAAGCAAAGCGTACAACATTGTATCATTCCCCGCTAGTATTTCTAGAGATATTATACATTGTTGTTATATATATATATATATATATATATATATATATACGGCGACCAGGTGATACCCGTTACTCTTGAGATGGTCGTCCATTGAATTCGACTGATGACAAAAAAAACCAGAGCCGACGGTTCATGGATGACTCTGGAACGACGTTGACCAGTGCGTCATTATTACGACCGTATTAGCGACGTTCGCAGCCGTTGTCTCTGCGTGGACTTCGTTTGTTTGTTTGTTTGTTTATTTGTTTGTTCACATACGATTTATTTCATCATTTTCAGTAGCAGACTCAGCAGCATCAGCGTTGTCATTGACATCAGGTTATGCTCACAACATTCACAGTCGTCACAATATTCACTTCAGACGGCGACATCGTTAACATCGAATGCTTCGGCATAAACTTAACACCATGGCGCTCGTCTTCGCGCAAAGAGCATAGTAACCTGAATCTTCTTTATTATAATAAGCATCATTTCTTAGTTGGCAATCAACCTTGTTACCATTAGTAATAGTAAAAATAACTGTAGATCTCTTAACGTCTATGAGCGGCGAATAGCGTCTACTACTAATATTCTTCTCTCACGTCAATATCGATCATGGCTGGCGTCATAGACATCAGTCTTGTTCAGTTAGCTTATCCATCCATCTACCAAGTGATTCCGCCTCTTCCGCACAGCCTCTTCTCGGCATGTGTAATTCTTGTTTACAGCCACACTTCATCATTGGTAGCATCACAGTGGCAATTACTTAATTTATAAAATTCCTTTACCCTTTGACCGCCAATAATGCCCCAGTGAGTTAGCGAATGAACGTTGTTAACTTCGTGACCACTAAGTATTATTGTTATTACCATAATTAGTTGACATTAGTCCGAATCGGTACTTCCGCATGTAGAATCAAGTCATACCCAACTAGCATTCCGTTCGCTCACTCGTCCACTCGTTCGACTTCGGTAAACAAGAATAATGAACGTTCGTTTGCCGCTTCATCCATTACTCTGCAGCTGAGATCAATTGACCTCACTCACTCGCTAAGGTTTAATAACAATCCGTGAAATATTCCGACGTGTCTACCTCCCAGTAGTTGTAGAAGAAGCATAGGAGTGAAGAAAGAGCATCTTTACATGCTTGCCGCTTTTTGCCTGACTAATCTTCGTCGGACAAAGGTTCGTATTGGTTCATGAGCAAATTGGAATTTGCCGCCGCCGCCGCCGCCGCCGCTGCTGCTGCTGCTGCTGCTGCTGCTGCTGCTGCTGTTGGGGGACCATCGCGCGAGCCGCCGCCGCCGCCGCTGCCGCCGCCGCCGCCACCGCCACCGCCGCCGCCGCCGCCGCCGCCGCCGCCGCCTCCCCCCCCTCCTCCTCCTCCTCCTCCTCCCCCGCCTCCTGCTGCTGTTGTTGCTGGACCTTGTGGGGCACCTCCAGGGACGCTAGGTACACCCACGGTAGCGAGTCGCACACCGAGCGCACTATAAGGGTACGCATAGCCACCACCTGCCTCGTCAACAACCATCTCCGCCGGGCTGGAGCGGGGTTCTGGTCCTCCGGGACCGACACCGGCCTGCTGCTGTGGTGTTGTAGGCGGTGTCGCACGGGGACCCAAGGCAGGAATCTGAGCGATCGGTGGTGGCTGACTTGAGCTTGGCCGGCTTGGAGGTGTTGGGGTCGGCCGCGGACTTCGTTCTTGTGGTTCACGCATTGCCTCCTCGATACGTGTCTTCATGTAGTCGAGCGGCGAAATTGCCGGTGTTCGTACTCGCGATGGCGGAGGGCCAGCATCTACGCCAACACCTGGCGTCTCAACACCGCCGCCTCCACCGGCACCGACCGAGCCTGCGCCAGGCGCCTGTGGAGTAAGTGCCTTGCGCAGTTTCCAAGATTCTGGCGACGGATCAACTGGGGCCGAGTGCGAGATGTTCTTTTGGATCATAGCGGCAATATGCTGCGACAACGAGACACTTTGATCTTTACAATCTAATGTGGCCGGTGGGGTTGCTAACTCAATGCGGGGCACTTTCTCAGGGGGCGGGCCTGTGCCTGGTGGCGGGCCTGAATTAAATGATGAAATCAGTGTTTTCGGATCACCCTGATTGATCTGATGTGTGATAATTGCATCAATAAGATTGGCCGCTGTTAATCCACCCGAATTCTTCGGGGCGTTGTCCTTTGCAAAAGATGCACTAAAGATCCTCTGCGCCGTCTCGCCGCTGTCAGCTTCGGCTCGGTGCGACTGTCGCATCTCTTTCTCGAATTGCTCCTTACTGAAGGGTTCGACGCGGCCAGGTGGAGGTCGGCCTGCTGTTGCTAATAAACGCATCTGTTGAGCGGGATGAGCCTGTATAGGATGCGAACCTGGATGGGGATGGCTTTGGCCCTGATGTGGCCCATGTACCGGATGCCCTCCATGATGGCTATTTGGACCTACCGCCTGACTCGCTCTACCACCTAAATGGCCATGCATCTCTAGCAGGGACTTCTCAAGGCCTTCGGCTGATCGCTTCGTGGGTGTCGTTCTGTCGGAATGGCTCTCCTTTCCGCCAGCACCGCCGCCAGGTGGAGGAATGACAAGCGAAGGTTGGGCCGCAGCGGCGTTTACCAGTGTTTGAAACGGGTCATGCGTGGAAGGCGAGCGCGATTTCGTCGCGGGAGCCTGGATGACACTTTTCGTTGCCGATGTTTGCCAGCGAATAACGTTCTGTCGATCCATCGGCGGGGGCATGAACGCATGACCAGTGGTTGGGGGCCCTCCGGCCACACCAAGGACACCTGGAAAGCCAACGGGCGGCGTTTCCCGGCCAGCTTTCTCATTGCCACCACCGCCGCCGCCTCGTCTCTGTGGCATCTGCTTCGATGTGTTGAAGTCGATCATCAGCTGCGAAGTCGCTGCCCGTCCACCACCCCCGCCGCTCTGATTGGCAGCCGCTGCTGCAGCTGCCTGTGCGGCGTGTACGGCCGCTTGTTGTTGTGCAACTTGCGCTTGTTGAGCCATAGCGGCAGCTGCTGCTGCACTTGTTGGCAGGCCTGCATAGTTTGCGTACACTGCTCGATAGTACTGCTCACCCGTAACCCCTTGTGCCGCTGCCGCAGCAGCAGCAGCAGCGGAGGTCACCTGCTGTTGTTGTTGTTGCTGCTGCTGTTGTTGTTGTTGCTGCTGCTGCTGTTGTACCTGCTGTTGCTGCTGTTGTTGTGCTGCCTGCTGTTGTTGCTGCTCATAGAGTTTCTTGCCATAGTCCATTGGTGTGCCAAGCGTGATAGATCCGTCCTTTCTCTCGAACGGCTGGCTGTGCCTACCGCCCACGGTGACGCCGAACGCCGGGTGCTGCTGCGCGCCGACAGCGGCCACGGCGGCTGGATGGGCGACACCGAGCGGCGTCCCCTGCGTGATCGACCCGCCGGCCTGTTGAGGTGGCGGTATCACAAATTGCTGCTGCTGCTGTTGTTGTTGTTGTTGCTGTTTCGAGATCAACGGGGGCGGCCCGGATGCAGTGGTTGAACCCTGCTGCTTGGCCCCACTAAGAACAGTTGGGGCCATGGTAGCAGAGGCACCTGCCGCCGCAGTCGTGTTCGTGCGCTGTCGCGCTGAAGGTGGCGGTGTGGGGGCGGCACGGTAGCTGTTCGAGTGAGCCGGTGGTGGAGTTGAATAGCTGAGCTGCTCGACAACGGAGCGTGTCGGCGTAGACACTTTACGGTATTCGGTGGACGAGATTTGTGGACTGCTGGTTGACCGCGCCGGCTTCTTCGACAGATCTAATGTTTGCACCTCATAATCGGCCGCGCTTGTCTGCG
Source organism: Varroa jacobsoni (assembly GCF_002532875.2). Lineage (NCBI taxonomy): Eukaryota > Metazoa > Arthropoda > Arachnida > Mesostigmata > Varroidae > Varroa > Varroa jacobsoni. The sequence continues at coordinate 174,338 of NW_019214167.1, read as the reverse complement.
GCGTATGGGCGGGCTTTGGTCGATGCACAGAAAGTGCGACAGGACCTTGTGATGATGATGATGATGATGATGGTGCTGGTCCACTGTTGCTGCCACCGCCCGTTCCTGGCGGCGGCTGTTGAAGCTGCATTTCGATTGTCTGAAAGATGAGGTCACGCACCGTCGGTCCAGTGCTGCCAGAGTCGTTTGCGCCAGCGCTGGTTAAATTACTGCCGCTGCTAGTGCGTAACGAGGTCGCCGCATGTGCCGAAGATGACACGAGCGAGTGTGGATGTGTCGACGACGGCAACGGTAAAGACGCTGGCCGACCATCTCGTTCGGCTGCCGCCGCCGCCGCCGCTGCCACTGCGTGCGGTGAGGGCACGCCGTGATGATGCTGCTGCTGCTGCTGTTGTTGTTGTTGCTGTTGCTGTTGCGAGTGTGGGTGATGTCCAACGACGTGAGATGGATGATGACCGCCTGGCGGCAGTGGTGTTCGCGTGTGTGTCGCGACAGGCGCAACAGGTGGTGCAGATGCCGACGGAGGGTTCTGGCCCAGCGCCAGACCGGCAGCAATGCTGCTACTGGCATTACTGCTACTCGTACTCGTTGTTACTGCGGCGTTTGCGTTGGCCTTATTCAACGACTCCCCCTCATCCGCACTAACAGTTGCACTGCTGTCATAGCCATCTACCGTAGCACAGTTCGACTCCGATACGCTGTGTGTTCTGTGTTGATGCTGCTGTGCCTGATGTGCTGCTACTCCTGACCCTATTGAACCTCCTGATCCTACTCCCCCTATTGCTGTTGCTGCTGTTTGTAGCTGGTGGTGATGAGATCGCCTGCGCTCACGAGCGCCTTCCGTTGTTCCGCCGTCGACGACGCCAGCTTCCCAGTTGCCTACATTTAACATATCACGCAACAGGTAAACGCGAAAAACAAGCCGTACAATAAATATAGTTTATTAAATATAGTATATGTTATAATTCTAAAAAGCGATATTGCATAATGATCATCAGTACGCTCCACTAAAACATCCAATACATGGACGTTAAAACAAAAAGGAACCAGCTGAGGAAAAAGTGCCACAATAAGCTATTAACAATAGTGCTTCTATACTCCGCCGTCCTGTCGTCACGTCGATTTTTCTTTTGCATTCCCTACCATCGTTTTCCTGGATGTCTTTGGGACTGCACGCGCTCGCCGTATCGCTGGTAGTTGAAGTGCTGTGCCTTCTTTCCGGTGGCTCCTGTTTGATAGCACTGCCATTATTGATCTCGTTTGTTGAAGTGCAATGCTTCGTCGCGGACGTCAACGTAGAAGCTTCCACCTCGTCTTCCGCTTCTGACATGGGTTCATCGCGTCCTTCCGCTTTTCGGAACTCATTAACCTGTTTTTTGAACAATAAAGATTGAAGGGATGATAAATGTAACACACGACTTATTAACTTTTGCATCGCATAAAGACTTCAAATCAAAGACGCAAATTTATAGTATAGTTATCTTTAAGCTAGTAGCTCTAAAGATATAATTGCGTCTCACAGAAATTATTAGGTATGACCTCAAAGCCACCAAAGTTATGTCGTATCTGATATCTGAATCACGTATATCTGATACACGATGCGCGTGCATTGAGTATATGATAAAATAGTACTGATAAGGTACGCTCTCTTTCTATATAGAATGTCTAACTACAGGCATACATGGCGCATGAAAAAATGACAAGTTCGATTAAATTATTTTTTTTATACTGACCATGTGATGTAAGTTATGTTTCCGTTTATTGAGCGCATAGAAATTCTTGCACAGTAATCGAGATTTAGTTACAACGACAGAAGAGACCGCTGCCCAATCTGTGCCATAAATTCGAAGCGCTGTTCGGATGAGCTCGACTTCGGCGTTAGTCCATGCTTCAGCGTGTCCTCTGCCCTCGTGCGGTTCGTAACGCCGCGTAAGGTTGTTGAAGCATACCGAGCAGCATTTATGTACACCGTTTGGTATTAGTTGCTTGAGATCGGGTGACCCAGGGCCGCCCGTCTGCTGCCCTGCTAATTGCTGATCGCGCCGTTCTAACCATCTCGGTAGAAGTGTTCGCAATCTTCGTACACGCCTCTCGCAGCCCACAATTGGGCAGAGTCGCATCGCAACGTTTTCGTTTGTGTTAAAGCGACAGCGGGCGCAGACGCGCAATTCACCGCCAGCTGCTACCACCTGTTCGGCGGTCAGTCCGTATAGATCACAATTGGCTTTAGTTAATATACGACTTTCGCTGTCTTCGACGTACCCACTAGCGGCAACACTTCCGGATGCTCCAGTGTTGTCTGCCGATCCGGTGGTACTAATTGCAGTAGCTGCATCGGCTCCAGCTGTTGTTGCCGTCGCCCCAGGCGTCGGCGCTCCAATCGCAACACTAGCATTGCTTCCTTCCTCTGAAGCCCCCGTCACTCCGCCCGGACCAACAATTAATGAACATTTACACAAGGCGCACTCCGTCGGTGACATAACCCCATTGCTAGTTGTACAGGCGCTGCTGCTATCCGAGGAAGCTGCTTGCCGCCGTTGGGGCAAAACAGACACACCACCGCCTGAATTTGCGCTCAAACTCGAGGCGGCGGCGCCTGCCAAAGCCCCCGCCTGCTGGGGCTGTTGCTGGTTTTGTTGTTGGCTGCGATTGCTGGCGACATTGTTGTTGCGCGTTCGTTTCCGCGCGTTGTGTTTCCGTACGAGACGCTTGTAGTTTTCGCTCTTTTTCGACATGTAATAGTACTGGACGCAGTCGGCAGTAGTTTTCCTTTCGATAAACGCCGATATCGAGCCGAAGTTCTTAGGGAATTGGACGTACTTTTCGCGGAAGATTGCCTTCTCCGCTTCCGTCCAGTGAGTAAGAGATTGGCGTTCCTTATATTCGGACGCCAGGTCGTCTACTCGAGAATTCTCTGAAAGGAAACGTATTGAACGCTCCCAACGATCGAGCAGTCGGGGTGGGACGACGGCGTACGAACGCATTCGTTTCTCCTCGTCCTCTTGTTGTTGGATCCCATCCATGATCTCCTCCATCTCAGCATCACTGCGGACCCTTTGACCGGCGCGCGAGAAGCGCTCCTTCTCCTCGCGTTGCTTCTTCAACTCAGGGAACTGCTTCTCGAAGAATTCGCGCAACTTCTGGTCCTTAACGCGGCGAGCTGCCGCGGCTGCTTTGTTGCCAATGTGCCGTTCTTGCTTCTTAATCCATAGTCCCATCTGGTGCGTGTAGTTTTTACTCAGGTACTCGTCTCGCTTGGACGTCTCCTGGTGACGCCGTTTGAGGAACGCACTTAATCGACTCTTGAAGGTAGCGAACTTCTTTTTGTTTTCGTGGTATACGGCCGTGTCCGTCGGTTGATTGTACAAAGGAAGCGATATTTTGGGGCCGAAGCCGTTGAGCAAAGCATGTGCGGCCTGAGCCTTCGAGCGGTTGTCCGCGTAGACGACCTGCGCCGGAGTCATTTGTCGTTCGGTGCCCGTAGCACACTCGTCACCTTCCGCACCTTTTCTCGTCTCATGTGCTTCAAGATCAGCTTGCTTCTTCCGCATCTTATTCGTCGTACTCTCTAGCTGGCTAATCTCTCTATCCAACTTGTTTATCTGAGCTACCAATTCATCCTTTGAGCTACGCTCTTCTGGTAACGTTGGCGAGATAGCCTCAACTTGAGGAATATATGCAGGTTCTTTTTTAACGCTAATTCCGCCGGCTGTTCCGCCCCCTCCAACCGATGTATCAATGACAAGTGGCTGTGAGAGACGGGGCCGTTTGTGTGGATCCACTCCTGCGACGCCTGGCGGCAGCCCCGCCATACTGACGCCACCCTGGCCATCAACCAAAGCGGTATTCGCATACAGTGCGCGCGCCGACACAGGGCCATATCCTCCCGCCGCTGCTGCGGCCGCCGCAGCCACCTCGAGACTGCTGCGATGGGCAGAACCGCCTCCGTTGTGTTCCGACCAGTCGTGCATGCCTCCTGGCGGCAGCAACGAGGGTCGCCGGCGGACAACCGGTGCATCATCGCGACCTGCATGATGCACCGCCGCGGCGGCAGCGGCAGCGGCGGCAGCAGCCTGTTGGACGTGAGCCACCTGGGCGGCTTGTGCCGCATGCTGTTGGGCAGCATGCTGGGCGGCCAATTGTTGATACCGCGCTAACTGCAGCTGGAAATCAGGTGACTGATGAAAGGCTGCCACAGCGACGTCCGAGTCGCGAAATGATGGTAAGTAGAGCGGATAAGGAGAGGGCCGCGCTGGGTCACCTCCAGCACCCAGTACCGCTCCCACACTGGCTACTCCGCCTACCCCACCAACGCCCGTTATTGCCACACCTCCGCTGCCTGGGAATGGGTAGCCACGAGCTGCCCCAGGCGGGCTGCTCATGCCGCGATGGCCGTGTTTGAACGGCGACGACGCCGCCTCATGGCCCGGCCTGCAACATAGAATAACATCCGCAAAGCAAACACGTAGTTAGTTTGTGCATTTACTTTTTCCACTCGTCTAGTAAGTA
>NW_019214167.1:140916-169729 GCF_002532875.2 Varroa jacobsoni | reverse complement strand
TATATCTTTATATATATATATATATGTATCTTTAATTACATCCTCCACTGTATTTTAAGCCTGCTATCAGCAAAGCTGCTTTTTGTAGCCTCATTGTTACCTTAGTGTGGGTGTATCTTTTCCGGAAAATTGTTCTTCGAGGCTCTGCAAAATGGGCACAAGGTTATATTTTAGAGAACGCCAGATGTCGGCAAATCAGTATGGTATACCTCAGTTAATTTTTTACGTACGCGAATGTTTGTCGCATATGGATCAGAACCGGCTTCAACTGAAACCAGGCAGCAGGACAGTTGGAACATTGCAATGAGAGAACTCGATACGTAGAGCACAATAATAGCAACGAGTAAATTTTATTTAGGATAAAAAAAATTTAGGCAAAAAAATAGGATTACTGTAACATAATAATTTCAGCAATTGATGCAAAATCTCGGACAAACTGCAACTATAAAGCTATAAAAACGTGGTAGCAAAACAAACCATTGGTCTGTAACTGAACGATGATCTGTTGAGCTGTATATAGCGGGAACAGAAATTTATTCAGGCTAGAATAGGTTGGTATAACGGCCGTAAACTAGTTCGGGCTGAATAAATTCAACTTGACGACAGTCGTGTATTATTATCGCCTATGTGTCATGTGTATGATAAGCTTACGACACATATTCGGTACGTGACTGCTCGGTATATGGAATCGTCTAAATGTAACAGCTGTCGAGAAAACATGTCTGAGGTCAAACCGTTTTGTTTCACTTCTAGGCTATTTTCACGCGCTGACCGATTCTCTGCCGCCATAGCAGAGGAATCGCACATGTACGAGCTCGCTGTAAGTTACAATTTCAACGACGTTTAGTTACGTTGATTGTACGTTCCAGTTTCGGGGTTGGCTCAATAAATACCATCTCTTTCTTCTACCCGGTCGCCCCCAGTGCACGCTCGTGCCTAATTCATTCTTTAGGGTCCGTTCTCGTCACCGGGAGTTGAATGTTACTGCGGTCTTCGCAGATTTCAATAGAATGATCTGTTGACATCTATTATGTTGTTCTCGCCGCGCACGTGTGACCTTGATTATTTTCTAGGACGCATGCGTCGAACATTTTCGTGTAACACTAGAATAGATCCTAAGCAATATCGTGCAACGGTAAACTACAACTTCGATAATTGCTCTTCTTTCTCTGTCCAGCTTCATTATTCTTAAAAAAATTAAAGCAAAGGAGCGAAAAGAAAATACAGTGACCGACTAGGCCTGACCCTCGACAGACGTCAAGGCATTATCTGTTTTCATCGAATTTTGAAAAAACAAAGACTCATCATATTTCAAGAATCAAGAGCACCTTTATTCACGACTCGCACCTAAACAAAGACTTCGGAAAAACATCGAAATGTTTAATGAGGCGATTCGTACATCGAATGGAGTGTTCCAAACAAATGCCCGCTTGCACCTTCTCGTCCCGCCGTGTGTTTCGAACGGCCGCGTTGACAACAAGCTATTTTAACTTAATAAAAATCCAAAACTCGCACAAAGTATCTGATCCATTGCCATTATTCTAACATACAGTTAGCTACGTCCGACATGATATATCATGTCCTCTCAAAGCGAAAGTTTTCATTAGCAGAAAGCGACTCATGTAATAAATAGCGGGAGACAAACACCGACTGTTTAAAACTATCCTCCATTTAGCAAAGACCGTATGTTTTCCTAATACATGTATGTTATGAATTCAGCAGGAAATACGCTGGTTCGTCTCTTCGCGATACTTATATTGTATCAATAGATCAATTTTAGCACGTCCTTCGTATGTCCTTTGCACTACTAGACTATTACTACGAAAAAAAACTATAATATACATCTGCGTGACTAACTGGAAGACATTGTTGCTTCTTAGTCGGCTGTACACGCACTTGCTTCTGCGGAACAGTCTCAAACTTAGCCAACTTAAGTACAATGATCAAGTTGCTTTCATTATATATTCACACAATTCCGTACCCCGCAAAGCCTATCTTACCTTACGAACGCGTTATTTTTTTGGCCCTATCCTTTTTTTCAGTACAGTCCTCAAATACCATCTACTGATATGCCCTTGGAAGTGGTAATAATATATTCTGAAATAATTGAAATCACCATTATTTGCCAAAATAGATTTTCTACAAAATAGCTGTACGTCATCCGACTACGTCGGAGGAGTTTTGAGGCTAGACATGCACACGCGCTATAGGTAATACTCTACCCCAGTCAAATCCGAACCGGGCTTGTAAAGGGATTACTGCTATTGAATTAAAGTTATCCTCGCAAATATTCAATCAAATAGATAATTTAAATAATCCCATCGAATCTGAGCGTTCGTAATTTCGGGTCGTGCAAATGAATTAGAATGGTCAAGCACGTGCAATAAAAATAGTCCTTGAGTTTATTCATCTACCCGTTAGTTCGTTGCTGGCAAAAGAGGGGGCTTAACTAAATGGAATACGTCTCACAGTTGCTTGTACTAAGCAACCTCACCTTTTGCTATAATCAGTCGATTGCAAACGTCCCGTGCTAATTGCCCGTCCTTTGCCAGATATCTCATGTTTACCCATTATGGGCACAAAGCAGTTTTTATCATCACAATATAATCATACACGGAAATTAAAAGTGGCACAAAAGTTCACCAAGTTCTCAGTAAAATATAATTTCGATGAACACATCTTGGCAAAGTGGCGGCTTAACCCAGGCGACTATAGCGCTGCCCTTGTGCACGGCAATCAAACACAATGCCAGTTAAACCATTGCCGTCCAGTAAGCAGTCGCTTTTTTCAACGAAAAACTTCTCACACCAACACGTCGCTGTCCTCTGACATCTCTGCCAGCCGAATGCGTTTGGGGCACGATACGCGCACGCCGGTCGCCCATGTCGCTGCTATTCTAAATGGACGACGACTGCACGTGCAATCAATACGCCTACGAGTAGAACAAGCACTCGATATTCACAGATACACGTTACAACCTTTCGTTGGACATCAGGCTAAGGAGAAGCAGCTGTCGACAGCTGACATACACCCTGGCCACCAGTAGGCCACATACACATTGTCATGTGTCCTTTCCTAGTCTTATATGAAACGGTTCCAATGACGAAGTCAGATAGTCTCCCCTTGACTCCGATATCGGAAATCGCCTATAGCTCTATACAGCCACGCAAACTGTTGACGATCGGTCGAAGCTAATTTGCGATTTAATATAAACTGAGATTGACAAACACGCATCCTGGTCGCCTCATAAGCACGCTGTGAGATCAAGTAGCAAAAGGATCGATTTTTCCCAGCTTACCACAACCAAAAACAATGGTGCTCATAGGGAAAAGGCTGTCCCGTACACAGCGATGTTGGAGCGTCAGAAAATGTCATGAGTCCAATAAATGTGCTAACAAAAGCAAGAACGCCGAAAACCTCGTTCTTTTTGTTCATGAGCCCATGTTGCCAGGCGATGAATCTGTCGTCCTTTGCATTGTGATGTGCCTGATGGCTTGTATATATCAAGTTGGCAACAACAAAGGTGGATGAATGTAATTTGATTCAACTTGCCATTCTGAGTGTTCCAGGTGAAATGAAGAAAGAAAACATCTTCCCTTCTTTTCTTCCTTATTTAACAATGGCAAATTGTAATGGATCGTTGTTAATCTAACAATAGATTTGGTTCAAGGGAACCGCGTGCGGCAACGACTTTACCGAAGGCGTCTTAGAATGCCGTAGCTACGCTCATTTGGCGACCAACGTTAACTTCGTGATAATGAAGTATCTTAGAGTTTGCCAACCTCTACATACATATATATAAATGAAAGACGATTCCTAATTTTGCTCGTTAATAACAGGTCGCGAGACTCCGAACGGTACTCTCGCATATATAGCATTTAGGGTCAATCAACTCGAAACTAGGACATCATTTTCTCTGCGTAGCAGTTGGTCCTTGCAGTGGCCATCGAATACGATGACGACCTTAGAGGTCAGTTGGCTTAAATTATCATTACCCTTTATCGGACATAACTTGTTATCATTTGCAAAGTTATTCGAAAAGCCTGTTTTCGTGAATCTACTTCGTTGCTGCGTCGTGTCCGTCAAACATTTTGCCGCTTAGGGAGTACTCGTTTAAAAAATATATATCCAGTGTTCTAGTGTCTTCTGCATAAACATATATAATCGATTGACACCACAATCTGAACTATCCTAGATTTCGTCAAGCCTTTAGACATATATAGAAGAAAAAAAAGCTACGAATTTCCGTTTTCTACCGCTGCGTCAGTGTAGCAGAATTGTTTGATATGTCATATTCGTGACGTCACAGGTTATTGATCCGGCGATAGGGGAAATTGCTCGTATGTACATCTGTTGCCGCTTCTGTTCGATAATGTACAATGTTATATAGCTAGAGTTGTCGCAAACCTGTGTCAGCGGGCTCATATTGGACGGATTCCGTCGGCAAAGCTAAACACTACGTACAACTGTTTATGTGCATGCATCATTCTGCAACGGCTTGAGTCACGGTCATCATTGTCTCGAATGCGTTTCAGACTGTGATATGTCACTCGTATGCACTGCACGTTACACCTATCTACGTCTTTGTCCTATGGTAACAACGGGGTCGACGAGTATCGTATCAGGCAAATGGCTCTTGACTAATTTCACTCTTCTATATTAAACGAGTCGTGTTATTTACCTGAGATTCGATTGAAATACTCGTAAGTTGATCAACGGTCGATACGCGTGTGTAACTTGCTGCAATGCCATTCGTCTCTTCGGAACCCTATCGAATAAGCTTGACTATTGTTCACACCACGTAGAAGTTTTCCTCTCTTGACGGTCATGGGCAGAACAAAAGTTCGCCATAGCTCCCTAGACTAAACAAAACAGTCCGCTAGCACAGTAACAATTCATTCATTCATTCATTCAGTCATCTTGCTGCATTCAGCCCAGCCCACATAGCGGTAGCTGCGTCTGTTAATGCGGTTGCCAGCATCGAGGAAGTTCAGCGTTGCTTCGATCTCGGAGCAAATCGCCCTTCATTAGCCGTTTACCGCATCGTCATTGTAGAAGAATCGTGCGCCACTACTTTTTATCATATAGGATATGATAAAAAGTAGGTGGTACACGTTCCCGATGATCACCAATGCACAAACTACACGTTCTCAGTTCATCGTCTATTCGCCAAATCGACCTAACCTCTTGTTATACTAGAGCGAAAAAAAGTTCTGGAGATGAGGACATTAGCGTTAATTGCACTTGTTCGCTATGCTAGTTTCTAAATTGATCTGCTAGCAAACGATCCGACCTAGAGCTACTGACATTGCGGCACGAACGATCCCCCGCTCTTGCGGTCACACACACACACACACCTTTTACTGGGGTCCTCCACCACCCCACCATTCATTTCGTAGTACTCCCGAGAACATTTAGGTGTGTTTTGTACGGTGCTACGGCGTCACACTTCAAAAAAGAATTCGTGCGGATAGACTAGTGACATAAAGCGCCTTCCATGATGGCCTTGTTCCGTATACGATGGGTAGCGTTCGTCTGCTGCCAATACAAATCTTTCGTTCCACCGCCTGGTTCACGGTGCCACAGATCGGGGGTTGCCAGACGAAAAAATCTTCTGCTCTGATTAATCAAATATTTTAGCCTTGCAGCTTCATGATCGGTCCACATAAACTTTAGTTAGACATTGTATACTGACCTCTTTTAAGCGTGCAAAAATTATCGTCCCTTAACAAGCTGTAAGAATCCCTCTAGAACATTCAGTTTTAAATCGTTAACAAGAGTAGGAGAAAAATACTCCTCGGCAAGTAGGAATGGCTGACGCATTACTCCATTTTGCAAAAAACAGTGCTCGAGTTTAGGCAAGGAACGTTGTCACAGCTTTGAATATTTTCTCATTTTGTATGCTGGTTTATTTGGCAAGCCTAGGCAAAAATACGCCTTTCTATTAAATAGGCTAACGGGAATAATTAGTCCAAGCCACGATTTGCCTGAATGAAGAAATACGATCGGTTCATTGTCCTGATCGATAAAATTTGCCCTATTATTCAGTCGCTGATTCACTTGCTACCTTTCCGCTACGCAGAACAAGCTTAAACCTAGAACTTTATCCAGCTAAAATTTTTGTCTCTAGAATATATAAGAAGTCATTGGTAGAGGCATATTTTTTTGAATTTTTCATACTTGTATTTAGGTGGGTCTGTAAGAGCGTGTCTATGCGCACGTTCGCATAGCGCATGCACTTGCGTGCTACGTACATTGCAGATGATCCGTATGCTTTATGCACTATTCCTTGTCTTTATTATTTATATTGGACATCGTTCCGACTCAATTTCTCTTTTGAATGGTTGTTCTGCTATTCTCCAACTCTTTACATTATATGCTAGATCGTATTGGATACATATAGTATTGTATATGGCTTTCATAGCCTCTCTGTTGGTTCGTATGGCAGAGCAGGGTCTTTTTTATGCTCCTCCCCACCCCGTATTTGTTCCATCGGTTGCCGACCGAGCCGATTTTTTCCGCTGCTGCTGCTGCTGCTGCTTCTCGATCTTCTTCCTCTAGTGCGGGTTTCGCCCAGAGCAAAGAACGTGGCAGGACGGGAACCGGGGCCGTTAGAGGGGCCGTCGCAGCAGTACCAAAAGTAGGCATATCGACGGCACTCGAAGAGGGACGATAGAATGAAGAAACAGAAAAGAAATGAAAGCAGTATACGTAGAAGGGGGTTGTTGTAAGCAGCTTCAAGGTAGTCGAGGACAGCTCTGAGGACGAGCAAAGAAAGCATGGCCATGGGCTGTTCAGACATCCTCAGCTGATATAACTGTCATGCCGCAGTGTCAGTTTCTGCTGTCTTCGGTACACCGTCGCTATCTCGATACGGTCACCACCGCTGCGGCAAACGCCGTCATTCACGAGGCATTGCCGCTGCTATCGCTACTACTAGCAGTTGTGTGACTTGTTCATATCGCTCTCCCTCAACGTCTTTTCTAAATCCTGGCTAGTTAGCCTCGGCGTTCAACCTCAGTTTCGGCAGCCATAAGGGTTGTGTGCAGCGCGGGTTGGCCTTTTCGTTGCTCTCTTTGTTTGTTCGATATTATCGGTGTCGCCACCGCCACCGTTCTTAGTTCAACTTAACGTCACTACTGCTGCTGTTACAGCTTCTATCACCGTCGTCATCACGATAGTCGCCGTCTGCAGTAACAACGATAGTTCTAGACGACCGTCAGTGGTGAGCAACAGCAATTGCGGCTTTGTGTAAAGGGGCTGCTGCTGTGATATTGGCGGTACCACAGTTCTGTTACGCGCTCCGCCTGGCCGTTCGCTACTGCTGCTGCTGCTGCTGCTGCAATGGCTGCCGCCTGGCGGTTCATATGGCAACCGACTGCGCTGGCCGCTACCAAACAGCAGTCGTCCCCCGACCGGCCAAGTGGTATCGTCCGCGCCTCTGCTGCCGCTGTCTTTAGTGAGCCGTCGCCGGTCGAGTCGCTCGCTCACTCACTCCCTCACTCACTCACTCACTCACTCACTCACTCACTCACTCGCTCGCTCGCTCGCTCGCTCACTGACTCACTCGCTAGCTCGTCTGCCGCCGCCGCCGCTGTTGCGGCCCTTCAGACCCTCGCGCGACTCACTCACTCACCCACTCGGCTGTTTGGTCGTTCTCTTCTCGGCGCTCCACTCTTCGGACGATACCAACTATGTCGCGAAGGGACGAACGAGGCTCGAAACAACGGCGGCATAAACGCAGTGGTTCGCTCAGCTGCTGTCGCCCCCTTCGCCTGCTTCCTTCGCTGCTGCTTTTGCCGATTTTGGTGCTCCAGTAGAAAAATTCTACCTGACCACGACCCGCAAGTAGCAGGACCATGGCCAGTCACAATAATAATAGCAGCAGCGGCGGCAACGACATTGCTGTTACTGTCTTTTGCAGTTATCGTCTCGGCTACAGCAATGACATCTAAACCACCCCCGTTTCAATAGGTAGGCTCATATTAGCCTTTTTTTTTCTGTTGGTTAAGGAGAGTGACCTACCCACTGTCCATATTTGCCTGTATACAAACATGCCAAGTTATATACAAACACGCGACCCATGTTTAAGGTGTTGAGACTGTCGTAAGATAGGGCAGTTAGACATACGTGCGCCACAGTTAGTGACAGGCGATGCGTATCTAGCAGTAAAATTCGAAAATGACTGATACTCATTATTGATCTTTGCTGATTATAATCGTGTTTCATCCGCACAGCAATTGAAACTTCGATCAACGAAGCTTCACTCTTTCCAAAGGCACGTGGCAACGCGCCAACATCACGGTGAGGAAGGACATTCTCAGATGTAGCATAGTAGAGTCGAGGATCTGGTGGGGATATTGTATTCCTTTTGGATGTCAACTGGGTCATTAACGATCAAACAGCCCCCACTGATCTATAGTATAATACGAACCGAATTGATTATTAGAACGCAATCTGTTCGCCGATTCCCAGATGTGATCTTCTAGGAAAGAGCAGAAATGGCTTCAATCTTTGCATAGAACTTTTAACTAAAACTTTACTCATTACAATATAATATACTGTCTGCCTTATACGTGATCCGCATTAGCTACAATAACAGCCGGTTCGTTCTATCCAGATTCTGTAGGGTAATAAAAAATCATCATCATGCTCGTCTCTTTATCTCGTGTACTAGCCTATTCTAGTAGATGAGCTTTTATAGTTCAGCAAAGGTCGAATGGAACCGCGCGCACTCGCTCATCCTACGCGGACTAACACAACAAAACATTAACTGACTCGTCGCTGATACAAAGAAACACAGATGCCGATGTCCATCCACCTGATGTTGCCTGTGGACAAAGGCAACGTTAGCACGATGAAAGCAACTGGCCTCTGGGGGGACCGGGGGGACAAAGAGCTAACAGAAGAAGCCGCTATCGACCTCAAATACTGTTGCTGTCAGGATGTCTTCCCCATTTGGGCACTCGTGAGTGAATGAAATCTTTATAGTGGGTGCGTGTGCGTGTACGTATATGGCTTCTAAGGCGTTCGCTCGCGGCAGCCCCTGTGCAGGGCTGGTACTTGTTTTTACGCGTTGGTCCGTCTGCTCTCGGTTCGCTGCCAGCTTGTGCCGATAGCAACAGACATTGTGGTATCACAAGAATTCGCGAGCTTCACCGCTGCCATACTCGGCTGCACCGCTTCTACCCCTATGCTAGCTTATATGGAAGTATAACTTTATTGGATTCCCTATATAGAGATAGACGCAGTAGCAGCAGGCCAGGGTGGCGGCCACACAGCCTCGTTTACGTTTTCGCCGCCCAACGTTGTTGGTATCAACGGAAGCAATGAGCTCGTCTACGGTCTAGAAGCTGGTGGACAGACAGGATCAGACGGCCCCACAGGACCGCCACGTTGAACCAGGAAAGAACGAAGGGCCACAAAGCGACAACGGGGACAGTAAGAATCACGTGTTGGACCACTAGCCAAAAGGCTTGGCAACCGCGGTGGCGCATACATATCATTAGCTGTACATTCCGGCCGCTGCCGCAGCCATCGTCATTGCCCTCGCCTGGATAGGCAAACAGGCAAACATCGTAATAATAACAATAATCTCCTTGCATACGCAACAATGATAGTGCAAATAACTATTCTAATTCTTAATGGAGAATTACTTCGATGGAAACAGGGGAAACGGCACCTCCATAAGAGGTTATCAGACGCTTAAAATGACTAAGTAAGTGATCAGTAGCAGTCGATAGCATTGCTACGATATGAAGGAAGAACAATCGCAATGTTAATAGGTTTTACCAAAACTGTTTGTCCGTACTTCAAATAACACCATACATACATTCATTCATTACTCAGATCGGTGAATCTCTTGGACATTTGCCAATTGATAAGATTAGATAGGTTTCATCAAAGAAACGAGTTTAGCCGAGCTATCTTGTGACGATTCCCTGAACCAGTCACAGTATCGCTTGTCTAACCTTAGTTAGTTAGCATCCAAAACAAATTGCTCATATATGAACGAAACTTTGCGGTTTTTTTCTGCCTGGATTCCGGACGTTGCAAATCCCAGAGAAATTTCTCGGATGATTATTGCGGATAACCAGTTACAAAAAAAGGAACTATTAAGGACTCTATCAGAAGTAGAAAGGGCATACGTTTGTTAGAAATTAACTCAACTACTGGTAATATCGACAGCTTCCTACGTTGAATAACATTATTATTACTAACCTATTTGCAGTCCCGGTCTCAATCAAGTCATAATTGGTTAATTGGTCCTAACAACTCACTGGACCGAACAACGTAAATCTGCAATATATATATATATATATATATATATATGGAATATCTACGCGTGCAGGGTTGTATAAATAGATTACGTTCGGTGCATCATAGAATCAATACAAACTACACACTATTTTGTTTCGATAGAATTAGGGGTGGTGAATAGTCTTTTTTAAGGTCAAAGCAGGATTCAAGAATGACAAGCGATGCCGTTACCTCGATACAGTCGTAGATACAAAAGTAGCTAATCAGTTACTTATTCAGATATTAAAATTATATCACTTTTATATATATATATATATCTATCGTTTTGCAATCCGCATGTCCTTCGTTTATCAAAACCATGATTAGTACTAAGTCAAAAGAGTAAAGCATCTGTGTGTGAATCTATAGTTATCAAATATGTTATCATTTAATTAGCGCTAGAAATTTCGATGTACTTTAGGGTTTAGGGGAAGAGCTGTGATGTTCTGTTATGGTTGTCCTTAATATCCTTCTCTTCATAGAATCAAAGCAGCTATAAACGACAAACATGACTGGATTTGCTATCTCGCTTATTGTGAGACATTGTCCGTTCTGCGAATTGGTTTTTCAATGAAATGAAAATGTTCTTACGTTAGTTTCGAAAATTCGCATCCCTTTCGCTCGCTTTCACTCTCTCCCTCCATATATATTATATCCTGTACAAAAACGAATATGGAACCGTACGATAAACATCAAAGCAGAACTATTCTAGACACAGTATAATTTATCTTAAACGCGATCTGGATTGCTGTTGGCCATAATTACTCGATGTTGCTGGACTCGATAGGAAATGACCAAAATCAATTTGACGCCGGCTAGTACCTGTGCGAAGGTGTATCCATGGCTCACAAAAAGGGTACGCGTACGTCGTTTTTCTTTTTCTACGTATAACGTCACAATCATATACGGCACGAGTCACAGTGATCAGAAGCAATAACCAGGTGATACCAACGCTGCTGTCGTCCTGGCGAGCGTCTATTACTTTTCGCCCGCTTTCATCTATGTGCCCGTAGTGACCAATTGTTAGTTAGCGTCATTTTAGCAGATACCTTTTCGCTACACTATGAACAAGACAAAAAATAAATAACAGCTCTTTTTGGCAGCCCTTTGCCGGCGACAACGAACGGCTTTCAAACATCGTGTGATCGCAAACACTGCCTCGTTAACGCAATTCATTGAATGACGAATGATGATCATGGGCTGTCCACCTGTTACCAGTCAGTACAACAGAACGTGAAGAATAGGGAACGGGCCGACGCACACGTAACAATATAGGTCCGCACTATAACACAAAATAATCGTCTTAAACGGCAGCGTTCTTTTTTTGTCCTTTTTACATCTTTTCTGTCATTTCTCCTACGGCTACGACCTGAACGCTAAGGAATCGTGTTCGATAAATAAGCAGGTATTCCTAAAATCGCCGAAAACTCATGTCCTTGCCTGATTTTATCTCTTTTGCATTTGTTAGTTTTGCTACGTTACAATGTACAACGCAGTTTTTATTACGATTTGTTTCGTCCCCATTATAAAGTAATAGCAGCTCCTGTGCTGTTATGGCTCTAAATGCGATCGTATAATAATGACGGTATTATTGTTACTGGGTAGACGGCAGCGAGCAGTAACATCCGCCTCGTATCTCGGAATATGTGTCTTTTAAGTGAATATTTAACTGTCTACTCATCTATCCTATTCTGGATAGGTGTACCAATCCATCCATCCATGAGTGTGTTGCGGTGAGCCACTTCATCCTGGCATAGTCATTCTGCTGACGTAGAACTGTGACTGTATAATTGACGGACGCAGCACAAGTGCCGTGTGTCTTCTCTCTAATGCAGCATCGCCGAAGCGGCAGCGGCGGAAACAACAACCGCAACGACGGATGACTCACCCGGCAGCAGACTGGGCTGGCAGCAACCGCCAATGGGGCTGTTGTACAAGTCATGAGTGCGTCCGGGCGCCCCCACAGGCCATCATCAGTGGCCACCGGGGGCTGCTGCGAGTGCTACTGCAGGAACTGGCGCGACTCGCTCACTCATCAGTTCGCTTACCCAGTGGCAATGTTGCCAACAACAACGCCTTACAAAGTTGCAGCTGCCGTTACTAGAAACTGGGGTAGTCATTTAGCCGCTTAACTTCGATCACCTTGCGGATGAGTTGACTGAGTGGCGAGTGAACTAACGGCCTCTAAGGACGACAAATAGTTTCGGTTTTGTCCTGCGAGCTCAGAAATGGAGAGGAAGTAAATGTAAAAAAGAACGAAAATAGGAGGGGGTTGGACGGCAGCAAGCTCCGACAGGAAATGCCCAACTCGACTATATTAGTCATATATGCATATGTACGATTTAATGGACATAGATACAATGTTATTTATGCAAATTGTTTGGTTTCAATGAATGGCACAATGCCATGACTCGGCCAGATTTACGCTGGTCTGGTGGCAGGTCTGAGGATGGCTCCTTCTTCACTAGTATCCTTTTGTGATATTCGAAATAGGCCGCCACTGTTGAGCTGCATTATTGGAAATCAATTCGGTCAGGAACGTTAGAGTATACTAGCTAATCGTGATATAAATATTCGCATTGAAAACGTGCGATTTAGAATCGTGTCTGGGATGAATCGTGTATGATAAACAGGCAAATGCATGAAGGAAAGGTACCGCGCTCTATTTGTATTTTTGTAAGTAAAACAATAACATTAAATTTATTAGAGATAGACACATCCCAGCTACCGTTTAGTGTGTCGTCATATCTTCATCATCTTCGCAGCATAAACAGGCAACGACTAAATCAATTTAGTTAAGACAATCGAAGTCATATAGGATATACAGCTATAACAAAATCATAGACCTAAATAGATACGATACTAGAATGTAACAACGAATTCACCTAGCGTGCCTGCCTGCCTGAAGTAGTTCAGCAACATCCAAATTTCTTTCTTATTTCATCTTTGTTGATTATAAAGACGCTGTCATTATCGTTAGATATTTTAGATGTCTCACTGAATATTGAATAATTGTCGGCGTCGTCTTCCCCGTGCTCCTGTTATATTTCGCGACATATTATCGTTTTGTACACATTTCTGGCAACGTTTGTTGCATGAACGTACACAACACACATTTTAACTCGCGTCGCATTCTAGTAATGCTTGAATGGTGGCAGGCGTCCTTTTTTTTGCTGACCGACAGGTGGAAAAGTTGTATTTCTTTAGGCCTCTTCGTATCTTGCGAAAATCTGCTCTCTTGTTCAACCTATTCTACGTGGGGCTGCAGCCGCTGCCACCATCACTGCTGCTGCCACGAGCGACGTCATTCCTAGGGAACACTCGCTGCCCTTCTCGAGACATGTAAAAAGTGAATGTGCGCTTCTAGACACCTCTTATGCTTCTCCAGTAACCTTGGAGACGAACGCCCTGCACCACTCCCACAGCCTGCCAAAGCCCTATCGTTTTTTGCCGTTACCAGCACTAACATTTCTAGTCAGTATCTCTTACTTTTGCACCTCTTATTCCCCTGTACCCCGAAACCAACAGCTGGATCTGTACGCAGCACCAATCCTAGATGTTTATGCCGCTCCATCACAACCATCCAAATTAAGACACCCGCCAGACGTAGCTAGTTCCTATTAATCAGACGCCATTTTCACTGGTACTACCACTACTGTTCTTGCCACCTCGGCTGGTAGTCGTCGTCGCAACTTCGGATCGACAGCAGTTTTCGTTCGCGTCTGGCTCACACCCCTCGTTTGTCCGTTGATGGCCACCCCTTCCCGTCGCTCACTAAGCCAACCTAGTGTGCCCTAGCCAACTCGGTGTCGTCGTCCCTCTAAGACGCACGCTTTGCCCATCACACTGCTATCCATGTCCGCCCGACCGACCAACCGCCCGGTATCCGCCATTCACTACACCACTTCCTACAGCAACGTCCTCCAGAGAAAACCGTTGCATCCCCAAGGCCTGAATTACCTCCCCTCGCCGCTGATAGCACAATCCTTTCTCTTCTCCTCGACCCTTTCCCCAGTTAGCTCTGTTTCCTTTAGTCTTCCCCAGGCTCCTACAACTCCCCGGGCCCTTCCCCCACTCAATCCGTTCTCATCTCATCCAGTAGGAACAGGGCGAGTGGCTGGTCGGCCGACCGCCCGCCGGTGCGCCTATTCCATGCTATTGCCGCCTTGATCTCGATTCGTCCAACCTTGTACGTCACAGGAAAAGCAAGCAGCTTACGTCTCGATGGTGGCGCCCTCAGGACAGTGGCGCTCCCCTGAATGAGAAAAGGATGTAAGGCAGCTAGCATCCCGAAACAATTCCCCCAACCCGCTACGGAGTCCGTAGCGGTGGCGGCCACCGCCGCCTCCGTTCCAGCCAAATTGTAGTAGAGACTCCTCCTTCATGGAGAGAGAAGAAAAACAGCAGGCTGCTAGGCAAGGCAAGACGAGACAGCCAGCCTCTAGGGCTGTGCTCGGGAAAGAGAGAGATGGGCCAGAGAAAGGAACAGGGCCGTTGGGTGGCTGGGGGCTGAAGGACGGTATGGCAATGATGCCCCCACTCTCCTCTGAGCAGCGCAGCATCGGGCCCTTTCCGCTTGGCGCAGCCTAGTTTATGCCCGATTTTTTCCCGTACCCTCGAAAGTAAAGGGTCCATCCATTGCTGTGCTTTCACTAGCGCCCCCATAGCCTTCCCTTTATCTTGACACTTCCCGTACGATTTTCGCTCGGGCCAACCCTAGTCGTCCTGCTTGCTCCTTGGTACTGTACATGTCGCTGCCCCTGTTTCAGACCAAGCATCCAGCCTCAACGAAAATGGTAGTGGATGGTGGCCGAAAAAACGGCCACTGTGAGCGCTTTCATTTCGGCGTCTAGTTGTCCTTCTTTGCTGCGATGTCTCCCTACGAAATGCAGTTTCTACCCCCATTCGCCCTTCCGAGACCCGGCAGCAGTACTTGCTGTAGGAGCAGCATCAGCGATCCCGTTTTCCCGTGCCTGCCTGTTTCTGCTCTTCCCGGTGGCGGCAGCCCCAGCCGACGAGGACGACGATTTAAGCGCCGAGTGTCGCTCTGCCTGGCAGCAGAGTGCTGCTGCGGGTCGTTGGCTGATGCTGCTCTACGTCGCGCTGCTGTTCGCTTCTTCCCTGTCGGACACTACTCTGTTCGGGCCGCTGGGCGATACCACGAACAAGGCCGGCGGGGACGAACGGGTCGTCTGCTTTGGTTGTCCACCATAACAACGCGCACACAGCACCCGAGCGGCCAGAGAGCGAACCAGTCAGTCAGTCAGTCAGCCAGCCAGCCAGCCAGCCAGCCATCCTTCCTGAGCTGGGTGACGGCGGCGAACAACTCATATCACTACCAGCCAACTTGCACGGCAGTAGCTGGTACTATTCGGTTTTAACTCATACACAGAAAAAGGAAGAGACCGTAGCAGAGGTGGCACCAGCAACTGCAGAAGTGGTGGCAGCAGCAGGCGACTCTGCGAGATAGTGGCACAGGCAACAGGGTAGAATAGAAGAATACTAACACCGCCGTCGCTGCCCGACGGTTTTTACAGAATCTAGATTAGCAACGTAACGCAACACGACGGCAAGCATGGGCAGGTTTTCACGTACACGTGTACATGTATAGTGCAAATACACGTACTGCTGTAAAAAACAAAAAAAAAAAAAATAGCACTACTGCAAACAAAGTAAACCCCTTAGTGGAGAGACATAGAGGTCTACGGAGACTGCAAGATCGCTTCCGATGTTCCGCAGCGACCAGACCAACGAATCGACAGATACGATCGTAGCGATCATGATAGCATCCCTGATGCTGCAATGGATTCATATCCATCCAGCTGGTGGTCGTATTCTTCCTTTTTGTGTCTAAGTGAAGACAGGACCCCATATTCACGATATTTCTATACAAATTGCCATTTGCTGTCTTATTGACAAGGTCTGGTAGAGTCAGTAGAAGTAGTTACAAGCTACGGCAGAAACGCGGACCAGAAACAGCGAGATCCAGACATGATTCCTTTGGCTTTGCTCATTTCGTCAGTGGGTGTCCCTTAGTGATGGGGACCCCTGGACCTGCAGGTATCTCTTCTTCGGCCACGTAACGTCTGTTTCAATGAGCTTTGTGCCGTACATCTGAGACACAGCCGTCCCTTTTCACCCACGACTTTTATCTAACGCGAACGCGCCTATCAGTTAGGGACCACTAATAGGACTATGGGCGCCGGCAACAGCGATGGGAACGGAAAATAGAAGCGCTGGATCGATGATGTAAAATAATATATATTTAATATGCTATCAAGCTTAGCACGCTCCATCGCGATATCGTTTCCCCTTGTCAATATACGTATAATCTTATATTGGTGTTATGATTATTGTGCTTCTTATACGACGATCATTCGCAAGGCGTCGGCGGGTGCCAACAACGGAAACGTATATTAAAAACAACAACAACAACAACAACAACAACAACGTCTTCTCCACGTAGTTGTCAGTCGAAGCGTAATTTTTGATACGTGAAATGGAGGATTGATACGAATATACATCCGTAGATACACGTTCAATTATGTATGTATGTATGCATGCACAGAGAGTACACAGAAATGTATGTGTTCAAATGTATAATAATAAATACGTGGAGACATTAGACGTCTTTATTTATATCCACCGATTTCATAATTGAATCTATGAAAAAGAAAAAGAGCTCAAATTTCTCACCTTTGTTTAGTTTCGAGTTAAGCAGAAACTGTGATTGGCTCCGTCCCAGTTCTCTTCGCCGTTTTTCTAACGATTTTACAAAAAACACAACCAATAACTAACAAGAAGCGTGTTAAAACTTTCTTCAAATTTAGAAACAAGATCAGCGAATGATGTTTAAAAATAGCGTACGCAGATTGGTCTCTTTTCTCTTCCTCTTTCTTCGTTCGTATTGATTCAAACTTATCACCTGACAAGAAGCGCGATATAATTTATAACGCGCTATTTAGTCATAGTGATAGGTCTACAATTGGCACACCTTTATCAAACACTAAACAGACAAACAAATAAACGCGTTCAGATGGTCAAACAGCTTCTATCTTGAAAGATTATTAAACGTAATTAAGGCAGGGCAGCAGGAACATGGTTGTAACGGTCGAATTTTTATTTTTCTACCAATGTTGTACTACTCGCCGTTGTAGTAATGATCTGAAAGTCACTGACAGGTATTCGGACAACTCTTACTCTCTCTATGTACTACGCTCTCGATAGAGAGAGCGCGCGCGAGAGAGAGAGAGAGAGAGAGAGAGAGCCTTAGCCTGATGATGATTATCAAGCGTGGTTGTGTTGTTAAAGGTCGCGACGGAAAGAGGTCATTTGAATTGGAGAGCAGTGGCACGGTGCAGATACTCGGGCAAAGGTTACCACGTCACCACTACGATACGGGTGTGCTTTGAACAACAAATGTGAAATATAGAAAACATGGTTGACAGAAATCGGTGAGAAGACTTCCTGCAAAAAGCAGTCCGTACCTTTAAGTGGATTTCAATGCTGTTCAGTTGTCAAGCTGTCCGCTTTCATAGTTAATGGCATCAACAACGACCGTAAAGGGTAACCACAACATCAACAAAAAAAAAAAGCCGAAAGATTCAAACATGGGACAATCCGCCAACGACACTTTACGCACCTAATAGCGATATCGTGTAACGTGACATTTCTTCGTCTTAATGCTTACAATTTTATAGGAAAAGCCAAGATGACGACACTTCAGTTTAATATAACAACGCCCAACGTAATACCAAGGCTCATAAGGTACCCAGCAGGTGCATGTGATAATGGCATGATAGCCAATAAGAAAAAAAGAAACGAAATAACTTCAGAGGCCTTTTGAAGCGTGAAAATAGGTCATTGAGATCCTCTGTCGTCTGGTTGATACAATTGTATGGATCGTATCATAGTAGGATTTTGCACAAAATTCATCCTTACTTACTAATAAAAAAACGGCCCAGTGGTTGGAATATATTTGCTCAAGAACCCAACTCGCAGTAAAAACTATGCAGAAAACAGTTTCAAAAAGGCATAGATGGCGATCGAACAAATAGAACAAAAAAGCAGCGTGTCGAGTGGGTGAGCTAAAGTGTAGTCATGCCGAGTATAGAATAGCTTCCAAGCAATCTAGTTAGGCCTGTCTTTACTACACCGAATTCAGTTACTGGGCGACCTTCCGATAATAGTAATGCTGCTGCTGCTGCTGTCAGTGGGCCCAGTGACGTTTGAGCTGGCCTAAAGATACTGAGAGGTCTTGCATTAATAAAATTATGACGTCATTAAAATTGTCAGATATGGTTGTTTGAAAACAATGTAGCAGTAATAGAGAATATTGTATATAATAAAGTAAACGAACATGTAAACGCAGCAATGGCATAAAAGGGCGTACGTTGAAAAGGGAAACAAAAGGATCATTGGCTTCGGTCGACCGACACAAGGCCCTACTTTCAGCGGAGTGTGTCGCTATGGCGGATTGAGGGAGGCAGTGCGACCTGGCGTCATCTTCGGCCCAACGACGAAACGTGAAGCTACCACTCGCAGGGGAGCTGTATGCTCAAGGCGACCAACCATTGCTAACACGAATATATATGCAATAATCAAAAAAAATATCTAACGGCACTACAGAGGTAAACTGGGGCGAAAACTGGGGGACTGGTATAACAGAAAAATACTGCGAGCTCACAAATTGAAAAATCATGATAATAACAACAACAACGAAAACGACCGAATTTAAGATTGCGAAATGGTTTTATGAAATAAATCCTACATAAATAATAATATGTATTTGTGTAATCAGGCGCGTACGACGAGGTGCGGCAAAGAATTCGCAGAAGGAACTTCCGTGGCGAAGAAGACTTATATTGCCAATGTGTATGAATGATTCCAGATACAAACCCCATTTAATCTTCTTTCATGAAAAAGATATTTTGACACGTTCGACGACTCCGCGGAAACTGTTCGTGCAGCATCCTTACGAAGAGCTTGCTTTGTGATGAGTGAATAACACTTATAACAAAACTAGGTAGTCAGCTTCATTGACATGTTTGCAACTTACTTAAAACTTAAACGCATTGGCCGTTGTTTTTACGGTTTCAGAATGATATCATTACATTGATTCACTTTTCTGTTGCCGTTCGGAACGCAGTGACCCGTTGGTTCATTTACCCATAGCGTACGTATTATTATGAGATGTCACAAAAAAAATAAGAGAAGCGTTTCGTGGCGGATTTTAGTATGAGACACTAAAAACGTTCGAATAGGGTGATTGTGTAAATAGCCTCACAAATTAAATGAGCCTAACGGTGTTTTTGTTGTCCTTTCAGGGCGTCATAGAAAACCTAAATTAATATTGTGACGACACGATTTTTTTTTAGTAATTACGTGTACTACTGCAATTATTATTATTATTATTATTATTAAACGTAAGGATCTTTCTGTTAAGCGGTTACCCAGATGCAATTACCGAAATGCATCAAGTGAACAGGTTGTTTTTCTGATCTGTAGCCACTTTGCATAAGTGAATGTTGCATTATATAAGGAACAATATGTACATGTTTCCAATTCAATATAGTCGGTTCTGCTTCCTAATTGGATGCTCCTGAGGGGAAAAGGAAACTACAAAAGAAGCTATTTACATTAGATAACTGTGAACATTTATAAAAGTGGTAGTCGTTACGATACAGCATTATTTGAAGCGTTTGCATGTCTTTAATCCAATGCTTGATTCCACATGTTGGAGTGACCTATGAAAAAACGTTTAACTAGGTTCCATAATGTAGTTTGAAAGTGGCCCAGTGATTTTATTATGTCATCGAAAATTGAACGTATTATTGTTTGTATAACATTTCTTCGGTTTATTAAGTATCACAGTTGAGCTTAGTATACGTTTTGTTTAGCAAAACGGCTTGTGAGCAGATATTTTTACGGAGGTTTTTCGATTGACCGGAGAGACTATTACAGCTCTGTCAAGGCTAAGATAGGTCTCAGTCATCATACCCATCTGTGTGACGCTGCCACAAGGCTGTTCACCCACTACCATCATGATCACAAGCATAATCAATGTAATCGTGATGATGACGAACGCATCGCGGCCTGCGAGGGGCCGCAAAGTAGGAACGAAAAAGGTAGGAAAAAAAAGCAAGCGAGACGACTGAGAGTGTTCATTTTCGTTGAATGTTACTTGGGAGATTCCGGATGTAAAGCCGGAAGGCGGATATGACGGCAGCCACTAGCCGTTGACTATTGCTACTAGTATCGTCAGTGTTGCGCTATCGCTGTTGCTCGTAGGAGAGTATTTACTGTGTCGCGATGCCTGGCAGGCATTGTAACTCAGTATCGGCGCGGTTAGAGCTGGCATCGTCTTTGAAACGAATATACGCCTCAATGGTGGTAAGGCAAGCAGCACAGCAGAGAACTCAAATAGCCAACCCGTCGGTTCGATTCCGTCGGCTGCCCCATACCGTCTTTCGACAACAGGTATACAAACCGGTAGACAGGTACGACGACGTAGATAGGTAAACACACACAGCCATGCTCACAGCCAGAAAAAAAACGACGGGAATTTGCTGACGCTGCTGTTGTGAGAGACAACGAAAGCGATGGACGAATGAAGATCCTTAGGGATGGGAATCGCTATTTACGTAATCGTCGTCGTCGTCGTCGTCGTCATGATCACTTTCTTTATCCGCTCCTCCTTTACTTAGGCTGTCTAGCACGCGTAGCGTGTTCGAAGGATTCGGTTAATTTGTTAATATTTCATATTTGGTTTTGTCATTCTATTAACAATCTTTTACATTATCCGTACGCGGTACTTATTGTACAGGCGTACATAACAACTGGACCTAGGAGCATATTAACGTCTCGAGTATCCCAACTCCGTTTGCATGGTTTCTTCTTCTTCTTCAGGAGCTTCTCACATTGCTTGTGGGAAGCTCCTGAAGATATATTTGACGTATTTATGACGTCGTCAGTCAACCAGGTTTTCAACAGCCCTCCACTGAGCCGCTGCTGCACGGGCTGGCGTAGGGAGCTGTCTGCTCTCCAGCTTACCTTTTCTGGTCTACACAAGCAGGCGAGCGCGCATATAATTGCCTAATTATTATGCGCATTATTTCAGTGTCTATTTGCACCAAGGCAAACAAGTCTATCCGACTGTAAGCTTCATATAGCAGGGTACCTACTGGCTCGCTCATCACTCATCACTCCACATATAGTCTGCGGTAACAGGGTCCAATAGGTAGTCAGCGTCTCTGCGTCTATCTTTACGTGCGTGTCTGCCTGCGCGTCCAGCTGTTCCCCTCTCCTGTTGCGCGTCACATACAGGTGCATCAGCTATAAGTAACACACAAATGACTATAGCCAAATACCTTATAGGATCTGGTCAACCGCCACCGCTGCCGACTCGACCCCACCCCGCAAACGTGTCCGCTGACAACCTCTCTCTCCCTATCAGGAGTTAGCTTTTTACTTAAGTTAGTAGACGGAAGCTGGCAGCAAATTCCACATCACCATGGACCATCATGGAAAAAGATCAGAAAAAAACAAGGGGTTAAAGGTCATCCCCTAGAATGTTACTCCATTGTCAATTGCTCTCTAGATAGATTTCCATGGGTTTCCATTAGCCCACTGCCACCGAAGCGGACAGAAATTTCTTGGAACGGAGGGTGAAAGTACAACAAGATCGAGTCAGCTTATAATTTTACTTCAAGCCAATAGATTTCCTCTGTATAACACAAAAAAACACGACGATGCCATCAGTGTTACTAGTTAGCTACTACCGACAGTTGCTTCCCTGATTCCTCTTGCGATCTAGGCGACATTGCCTTGACGGATCCATCGTCGTTTACCCATACACAAGAGCAGTATACGTAGTACATATGGCAAATACATGACAACAGCCACAGAAGAGAAGTATACATCCATCCGTCCTTAAATCTCTTTATCCGACTGGCTGGTTAATAAACGGACCGAGTGTACGTAAAGATGATCGGTCAGAGCGAGTTCGATTTAGACGACGCTCGTTAAAAACACGACAAGATTACAAGACAAACAAACAGGACAATAGAAAATTCCAGGCTACACTATAGTACAGTTGGTTAACTGTTTCGCCTCCTAATCATTTTCCCGTCTTCTTTTTCCTTTGGCTCACGAATTCATCAACTGCGTCGTGAGTTTATACATTTACCTAATTTAGAGACGAGTGGCCAAAGTGCAAGCAGACATTTTGGAGTAGGTATCTAATCGCTGGCCTAGGAACGGGACGACGCACTTAATAACAGCAGCAGTATGCACTACGGCGTTACACGGAGTAGGTTATAGTTGCGCCAGCAAATCCTTATGAGCTAAAAGTATTCTTGCTGCTCATTTATATGGCTGTCAGCATTGATTACGAATGTGCTGATGTCATTATCGCGAGAAGTAGCAGAGCAGTACAAACTAACTACATGTTAACATGGAGAACAGAATGGAATCAATTCAAAATATATGATGTCAGCTAGAGTTATTTTGTTGGACGCTCTTCGTAGATGTTCTTTACTTTGACTAGCGGATAGCCATCTTCTTGAAGATATACTCGCATACAACTGAACCGACAGCATATGGCCTTCT
Source organism: Varroa jacobsoni (assembly GCF_002532875.2). Classification (NCBI taxonomy): domain Eukaryota; kingdom Metazoa; phylum Arthropoda; class Arachnida; order Mesostigmata; family Varroidae; genus Varroa; species Varroa jacobsoni. The sequence goes on along the minus strand of NW_019214167.1, from coordinate 146,821 downwards.
TCTGACGAGAAGGCATAACACCTGTGAATAGATTAGGAGTTTTTTTTACACAGTAGAAGATTGTGTGCCTCTTAATCAACCATATATATATTTTACAAGAGGCAGCTTTTTGTTCCGGGAAGCCTTTGATAAAATTCTCTTTCATTGTCGTAGTCCTTATAGCCTGCATGGAAGCTACGGTCCGCATCAGCATCGGCGTCTCTTTCTCTTTGACGTAATATTATGAAAGTTGCTTTTTCACTAACTCGAAGATCTTTACAGACTGGACTGAGGTTCAAAGGAAAAGACCTCTACGATGACACTGCAGCTAGTATAGCCTCACTCTCCGGCACAATCGAGTGGCCGCTTGTTGCGCCTGTTGCGATGGCTAATGCAGACACAACAACAGCAAAGTAAAGACAGCCTCCGTTAAACTTCTATCGGGATATTCTGGTGTTGTTCTGGCTGTCGTTGCAACTTGTGACGTTCTTAACGCAGTCAAGAGCGCGTTGAGGCCATGGTATCATCTTCATCGTACGAGATTGCTCGCGTACGCTTGCCGCCACCGCTTCGACCGACTGTGAAATGTAAACGAGCAGTAGCAGCGAGAAAATCAAATTTACTTGTTAGTGAGTGAGCAAATGGCAGGGACTTGTGTGCGACGAGATACATAGAAGCAGCGAGCTAAACACTGCCGTTGACACCGTGCAGTAAAATGACAAATCTTAGTAGATGACGATGGCGCGCACGGTTCTGGCGCACAAAATCCGGTAAGCGATTCTGGCCATCAGAGAGTAACAATAGGGAAGAACGGAAGGGAAATGTATGAACTAGGGCAAAAATCGCGGATAGAGACGCAAAGGAAAATGAGAAACACTTCTCATTTTAGGGTAGAAACAACGCAGGAGCGGCGTGACGGTCCTCGCGACCATAGCGACAGCCATATCAGCGATAGCAGCTGCTGCCCAACGACATTTGGCGACGGCATTGACAACGGCATCGACATGCTTACATGTTGCACGACCGACCGATAGAGGAATATACGCATGATCAAACTGTCGTCCGTCTCCTGTCTCTTACTTATTTATCTTTCGTAGCTGGGTCTAGCATTACGCGTTCGGTTCGTAACGACGACAGCCAATCCGCCAGTCAAGACCCCTTAGTCATTCGATTGGTCCGTTCCCCTTCTGGCTACCCGGCGTATCATGGCGTTGGTGACGATGGACGGCGATCGAGCCGTGATACCGTCATCACCACCAGCGCGGTATCGCAGGACCACGTGCTACGAAAACGAGGATCACCTACGGAAAACGCGCTAGACAACATCGAAGTAATTATTCTCTCTTTTCTTTTTTTTTTTTTATATTATAGCAAACTACGATTAGAACGTTTTCATGGGAGCGAATTAAAGGTATTATCACACCTCGTGTGCACCGCTGCATTCATCTGAGCTGTAAAACAGTATAACTGCAGTGGCGATAAAATATTAGAATTAACAATAAGAGCGAATACTGCCAATTATAGTATATGTGCATATTTTTAAGAACACGACTTCTATGGGTTAGCAGTCTTTGACCGTTTTTATAAGACATGGAAAGCTGACAGTAGCAGATTTGAGTTCTGTTCTTAGATATAGTCCTTGATTACCGTGAGATGGCAACGTTTGAACTTGTTGGCTTTCTTGTTTTTGGTCAAAATGAATGATACAAACATGATTACTGCAGATATACGTACTATTAACGTGATATTGGCATTTCCAATTTCTTTCTAGGTCATTGAACGAGCAATGGTCTAGAACTGAGACCCCACGAATCGTGAATGTGGTCGAAAAGGTTGCCTCTAAGCCTGCCTCGAGGATATCGTCGTACAATATGATTGCTGCGCATGCGAAGTTCTATGTTGTACAATATCATTATCCACATACCGATTCCCATCAAAGAAAGGCCAAGGGGTCGTTGGTCGGCGTAAAAATTGCCAGAGGTAGGCACTTCCGCCGTGTTACTGGGTGTCAACAATAGGGGACGCTATTCGATGTGTGCATGTCAATACGATATTTCATCTTTCTTAAAATGTTTATGGACGTATCTCATTTATTACGAAATCCTCGTTACTGCTAGTGTAATAAAGTCTCTAACATGGTCGAAAATCTAAGACATGTAGACGAATTAAACGGTAGATTGACGAACCTTGAAAAAGACAGTATCACCAGTCCTGGTTTATGTAGAAGGAACAATTACTTTGTTCCTGTACTATATATGGACCACACCTTTTGTCAGTTATAACAAAGATAAACAAAGAAAAAAAACACCTTATCTTAGAGTAAAAAAAGTTTGCTATTAAAAAAACTAATATTGACTTCAAGCATAGTTGCTTAAAATAGATAAGATTTGATAGCATGACGTAAAATGCCTTTCTGGTAGCTTCCTCTTTTATAACAAGAAATACCAAAAAACCGATGCGAAATGGGGCGACCAACTATTGCGTTCTGAATGCGATAACGTTGGATAGATAATGACTAAACATTCGATATGCCCATTTTGTTCAAGCTATCATCCCTCAATACAGCCAATATGAGTGCGTGGATATGTACAACGGCGACTATTTCCTTGACGCCAACGGAACCCAGCAAAATGGTATAAAATTACCTGTTAGCATTAATTATTTTTAATCATGATGTAAAATAGAGATAAGTTTACACTGAACATTCAACCGCTAAGATAGAGAGGCATCAAGCAAAATAATATTCCCCTTTTCTAATTATCTCGACAGCGAAGGCAATCTGACTGATGCGTATTTTATTTGAAGGCTAAATGAAGTATAAAATCATCCTGGTCTCCCTGACATTAAAAGCGGTTTCAATACATCGCCGATCGCCATTCGTTATCAGCTAGATCCTCTAAACCTTGTAGCTAAACTAAGCAATTAATTGATAGCAATAATAGTAAATATGAGGCGTACCTGAGCGCTCGGCTATCCATGTGTTGTGTGGTAACCTGCTGTTGCTGCTGCTGCTGGGGCAGTTGGTGGCTGCTGTTGATCGCCTGGGGCTGCCGTTGCCGCTGGAGCTGCTGCGGCTGGCCCGAATGGACGGCAGCGAGCTCCACCGGGCTCACATAATATTCCTCAGCCTCCGATCGAGCAGCGCACAAATCACGGACCACGGCACAACCACCAATGACCAACACAATCACTTCAATTGACGCCTCACCTCACTTGACGTTGTACACTCGTGCACTTCTTTTTCGTTGGCACGTTGAGCCGGTGCAGCTCATGTATAAGCACGATAACGCTCTTTCCTTCTCTCTCACACCTTCACTTTCTCCCTCCACGAGCTACGGGGGTGACCATCAAACAGATATCACACAAACACCACTATTTATACCTGTGTAAATATGTGTGTGTATGTATGTGTGTGTATGGGTGTGTGTGTGTGTGTGTGTGTGTGTGTCTGTGTGTGTGTGTGTGTGTATGTGTGTGCGAGTGTGCGTGATCTTTCTTGTTTCCTCCGTACTCCTTCTGCCTGCAATGGTTATGTGCACACCCCACACACATACACAGATTAATCCATTCGTTCTTTTTACCGGTTTTTTCGGTTATCGGCCACTACTAAGAACACCAACTTGAACAGATCAGTTTATCGTTTCCATCGGTAATGAGGTCCGTTATTCGCAATGTTAGCTCCTTTGAGGTCGGCACTGTTCCACCGGTATGGCTTCTGTGACACATGCGAAAGATTCAGGTGGCTTCGATTCACACTCGTAAGTAGGGGAAAGAAAGTAGTAGCGCAACGAGATCGACGACGGACCGTTGTCGTTGACGTCGTCGAGAGAAATTCTGTGAACCCGGTGAATTTCTTGGAATAAACGAAACGCGAACACCTGCTTGAGCCTGGATGACAAGGATAGTCAGAAAAAACCAGAGGCCGACTATTTTATTCCATTTGAGGCCTACAACCACAACCTAGTGTACAGCAAAGACGTTGACGCTGGCCTCTATGGCTTCAGAGCGCGTGGAGGACACACTTGACGGGCTGACACAGTGCTGTGAGCCCAGATGTCCAGTTGCTGGAGTCGAGCCACGTTACGTAAAGGCGTAGCAGCGTCTTACGAATATACGCGCCCAGACTGACAAAGCAGAGTCCGCTGAAGGTGGGTATGTAGGTAGTATTGATATGAAATCGGACCACCGCCGCTGACTGAGTAACAACAGACTGCCGCTGCTGTCGCAATTGCTTCTACTGTCGTTTCTTTTTCTCCTTTCCTGGAAATCTGTGTTTGTCTATTTATACGCTTTTGTGGGTATTTCTGTCACTAAATTCACGGGCTGTTCGAGGAAATGCCGAACATGTGCACAACTGACAGATCGCGAAGTCATACGCCTGATGCGACACATATAAACACCAGCCATGCAGCCAAAGACAAAGGATCGCTGCGCCAGGGAAATCTTTATTGCAAATGCTCTCGTAAATTACAAGAACGGTGAACAACGTGGAGGTGCGCCAAGGTATATGCCACGATCACCGTACTGCACTGTCTGCCGCTATTACGTGTGTCTGTCTGTTCCGATCTTTTCCTTCTTGTTTCTCCACGTGTTGCCCGTGCTTGATTCGTCCTGTCAGCCAGTCCGGTTATTTATACTGCAAGCGACACCTTCCTAACTCGAATGATGGCCAGAATTCCAAATGACTTTGAGTTCAGCTATCGCAAGGTTGATTGTTGATCGACGTGTTACAAATGACACTTTGGCTACAATCCATTGACAGTACGGAGTCACTCGCCTGCAAGACGACAAAAAGAAACTCAATGAAATATAACATCTATATAACCGTTTCAGTATATAATTTGTTCTTAGTTGATTAATCTATAAAACGCCTTCCATGGGGTAACTAAGTTTTCCAAATAAATTATTTATATAAATAGACGAATTAATTAATTCTAGTTGAACGACTCGAGCATAAATCAAATCTTTTCTTTAGGCAATCGAACTAATTACATAATGGTAAATAGAGATACGTTTGACTAAGTGACTGCGTGTCCTATCTTTAAGCCGACAGGTGAGACACCATCAGCTCGCGGTTCGGAGAAAATATTTTTGATCACACACAAATCATAGTGAAGCTTTATAGCATTTCACTCACTTTTTGACAATGGATATATAGTGAATTATATCGCAATAGACATATCGGTCTCGTCGGACAAGTCCAATGGTTATAAAATTACTATATAGTTTGAAACCATAAGAAAAACTTTGGCTTAGGTAAAAAGCAAACAAAGCTGCATGAATTGACAATTTCGACATAGAACACATATTTAGAAAGCTTGAATTCGCCATCAAGTCTAGACAGCGTTTACGAGAAAGCCTTCGAGGCGAACCCAGGGCTGTATAGGTCCTTTGGGGGTGCGAATGTAACCAGTAGAAGAAACTAAACTTCCCACCTTAGACTGTGGGTACAGGGAATCAGTGCTTGCTCTACCCAACAAGCAGGAAACTTTTAGTGAACTGCGGGATAGCTCTACGTCGTGTGGCAAACCATCAAGCCAATGACGGCGGTCGATAATACAGTATCGCCTCGTAACGTCCTCTCGTCAATCTAACGCGTCATGACTCACTCACTTGCACACACTAAAATACGGAGAACGCTTCAGCCCCACCCAATCTGCTTACGCGAAGGCACAGTGCTGGTCTGCTTTGATCTCGCCTGATACCACATGCAGTATTTCAAATATATATATATATATATATATATATATATATATATATATCGTATACTGTGGTTCTAGCCGCCTACAGGCAAAGGCAAAGTAGTAAAGTGTGAGCAGCATCGTTCTTGACGTTCTGACCCCAGTCGGAGAAACCCTCACCAGTCCTGTGTAAATAGGACTCGGGCACTGCGTGAACTCGGATTTGTCTACGCTTCCCATTTATC
>NW_019214167.1:112846-140816 GCF_002532875.2 Varroa jacobsoni | reverse complement strand
TATATACGAAAAGCAGACGAGAATGGCAAGGATGTATCGCTGCGTGACACTCAATGACCTAGCGTGACCTCGAAGACCGAGTCGACTCGATTACTTTCACCTCTCCCCGAAACGACTCTACAATTTGCTACAGTCGCCGCATTTAACCGTCCGTCGACAAAAAGATGACGTTATAATACCCTTAAAGGTTTGTTATCCCAGCCGTACTGTTACGACAATAACAGTAATAGTGGCTCTTGCTATATTTGCGCTATACTCACATATGCGCATATAGATATATATGCAATGTAAATGTAGCATCGTCAGCAAATAGGGTTAATCGTATGGGTAGTAGTCGTTGATGTTGCAAGATCTGACAGATAAAGCAGGAAATCGAAGTGGAGGCGCGCAGATAATAGAAAACCTATATAAATATAACATGCATTTTTATTATTATTCAGTTATAAAAACATGAGAACTCCCTTTGAAACACTCAAACTCTAAGTAGTTTGTCACATGGGTTCTTAAAGAAGTTCCAAACATCTATAAATTATAATAGGTCGTAGCACACGGTTTACTCGTAAAAATCTCTCGCAGGCAACGCTAAACGAAAATATATTTATAGATATGTAAGATAGATAACGCAAAGCGGAGAAAAATATCGCACTACTATACTTCAGTAAATATCAACGAGTTTCTGAAGTGCACTGAAATCAGAGAAATTATTCATCCATTAATATTACCTATCAGGTAACAAAAATTAGCCATAGATATCCTCCAATGGAAGGCACTCCAAATGCAGTATAACAATCGAATGATGCATTACCATCGATGACACAATGACGGCTAAGTGACTATCTCGCTAAGACTCACAAACGATCCCCTGAAGTTCTAAAAGCGTTCATAGGCAGACTAAAACTATTTGTAGTGGGGTCAAAGTATCTGAAGTGTCACTAAGGGACGCTCAATGAACACAATTCTTAGAGACATCTGCTGTCAAGTCTCAAGAAATCTCTTCGTATTTATGTTTTCATGTTTACGTCCGCTATTTAAGCCGTTGGGTATCACTTCACATTCTTCGAATCCATGGTATATTCGAACTGTCTATCTAACTCACACAGAAGACAGAAATCCCAGCATAGGATCTCGGACAATATACAAAAAACCTTATAACGATACGCCGTAGTAGGAAGCAATTTGCCTTAGAAAAGGAACGCAAGCATTGCGAGCTAAACACTGCGTAGACTGTAGTTTCCAATGATAATTCTATTCCAAAATAAACTCCTGCGTAGACTGTAGTTTCCAATGATAATTCTATTCCAAAATAAACTCCTACGTACAAATAATGTTATAGGAACAAATAAGAAAAACGAACATCGCACAATGCGGTGCATATCATACATTTCGCTGTTCTCTGGGCTCGTGTGCCTATAACCTTATTCCTGGGAGGGCCAGAGTGAGTAGTAGGAGGACTCTATATTGACCAATAATGGAGGGCCTTGCTTTTTCCACAGAAGATTGATTCAATATATTTACCATGGATAGAAGCATACGAAAGCAAGCATAACTGTAGTAGTGAAGCAGACCCTGGGCCGATCAAAAACCAACATTCGTCCTGTTTGCAGTTACAGATAGACAACACGCTCTTTGACGATGGAACGTAGGCCGAACGGCGATAAGCAGAGAACACGGCAACGCTTTCATGTAACTACTTGCAGTTACAGCAAAAACTGCAACTTCCTTCCTTACCCTATGTCAACCACTCTATCCATCCAACTCCTGGCCCTTTTTTCCCATTAGGTCGGATATGTGTGCGTGTGTGATGACAATGTCGATGGCTCCCGGCAACCGGTTAGGCAGGCAAGACATCTCTAGACGGAATAGCTTGATGTTGTCATCTTCACAGCACAAGAAACACCGAAGAAGTTGTAGCAATCTGCTCCAGTCTAGATTTGGCCATTTTATCCTTTCACTCTTGTGGCCTTTATACACCCTACATATTTACCAATCATGAGCTGCCCCCCTCTCACTGGCCATTTTTTTTCTACAACTTAACTTTTTCGCTCAACAGTTGCAAAAGTTGCTATTATTGCTGCTAGTGCTCCTATTATATATATATAATTCGGGGTGCAAATTGTTAACCAACAACAGAAAGGTAAATTAAATATTCAGTAGAGGACAATGATTTTACCAAGCGACATCGGCGATGCCTCCGCTACTAATAGTAACTCAAGTAGTTGTCACTGCTGCTATTATTATCATGACATGAACATCTCGTAGCTATTTCATACGAAAGACGCGCTCACAATATGGAAACAAGCACGCATTACTATATATATATATATATATATATATATAGGGAGAAGAAAGAAATAAGCGAAGTAAGGCACGAGAGCGTTTGCATCTTACGGCCGCACAGCACACATGTGTAGCATGCTCGTAGTGGAAACATGACCAGCGTCGCCACTCCTATTCATAAGCCGCATTGCACATATATTATACAAAATCGGTTGGTGCAAGCGTTTGTACACATGGCCTGACGAACATAAATTCATTGTTATTTCTTCTTTTTGTTGTGTTCGATATACGACGCGTACTATATACAAACATTAAAGCTTTGTTGCGTCTCTCTCTTTTCCCTTCCTCTAAAATCTTAGGCTTCCAACCGCCGTCGACCGAATCGCAACTGCAAACGCCTTAAAAAATACGTCTTATACAGAAGCTTACTCTAGCAGCTGTGTAAAGCACCAATTATTTGTAAATTTGCTCAGTTATATCCAACCTAATAGAATAGATGAGCCGGTCCCTAATATAGTTTAAAGTTCAGCGTACATATGATGCGTTACTAAATTAAAAAGAGAATCTGCCTGTCTGTTTTGGTATAGTCTAAGCTAACTAGCAGCAATATGCAGCTACCTACGAAGTAAAATTCATTCGAACAAAAAGTCCCATCAAGATGATCGGTAAATCTATGCCAAGAGCCGCTGAAGGACATGACCTTGTCCACTATAACACACATATACACGCGCATGGACTAGGTAGATGCCATTCAGTGCTCTATTGTGTGAGAAGTAAGCAAGTCTCCGAAGAACAGCGAGTTCTTTGATACTCGCAAAAGCTGTAAGGCCCAATATCTGCTATACTACTCCAACCCAACGCCATTTGGGCTAGGCTGAAGACTCTTGGAGCCTGTACGACACGGTAATGCCAACATAAAGTTTCAACAATTAATTAGGCCTGCTCCTGTTTCATCTAAAGAGAGAAGCAAAAGATTCCGAAAGGTGACTCAACAATTCTAATCGGTTATATCAATTGTGCCGTTTGCGATAACGAAGAAGGATCATGTCACACACGGATATGTTTTGTTAAGCAGCTATATTTCAAATATAGTGTATATATTTGTTCGCATAAAAAGCACGGTAAGTTAAGACACAACGCTTCCAGACTGACGTGGAGTCTGATATTTAATCTAATTAAACTCAGAATTGAGGTCTAGGTGTCTTCGCCGCAATAAAAGCGCGCTTCACAAACAAATCTTGGCTAAACAAATCACTATCCTTGTTCCAACGGTGATGAAAACAAAGATATATTGCTAAAATGAAAACATAGTTCGTCACGAATTGTTGTAGAAGAAAGAAGAATTATTTCTGAAATCTTTAACTGTTATCGTTGTGACACCAGACAAAATATTTGATAACATTACGTTATATAATCTTTTTAGATAAGGACTCTGTAAATACCAGATTTATTTTTTGGTCGGCTGCTGCAGTAGCGGACAAAGTCTGTGTTGTAGAGTATCCAGTATCAAGGAAGTGGCTTACTACTAAGGCCTCCCAAACGATTGACGGGCTGCTTACCACAACATCGGGATAAAGGTACAAAGTTCTAATACTTAAGCACTCTCGATGCAATAATCTCTTGTTTCGGACACTTTATACTTTAAACAAACAATTCGTTATGAATCATTTGGGACAGAAAAAAGCCTCTGTCGCAATTACCATAGTCGTAGCTAATTGGAGACTCGCGAATTCGGGGAGCTTCGTTCGCTTTTCGCGTTTTTATGCCCGTAAAAACTTCAGAAAATTCCATTATAATTCGGTACGGTAATGGTTATACAATTGCATAGCGGGCGACCGCTCTGTGCGTCCAAGTCGTGGCGCGACAGTCACTCGATGATGCTGTCGCCATATGATCATAACCGTTGACCAAGCTAGCAATTATGTTGCCCCATCGAACGCTTCTTGCATGATAGTCGTCGCCCTCGTCGCCGAGGATGCCGCCTCTCTTTTAGACTCCTAGGACACTTTGCGTCACCGAGAAAGTAGGGCGGCAAAATTTGCGTCGAGGCAATGCCGCGCGTGTTTTCGTCCTGGCTTTGTACTCTCTGCTTTACATTTCTGCTCACCTTACAGCAGAACATGCAGATAGTCCGGAGCGGATCGATGATGATTTTCGCAGGCGCTAGCCATGGCTGATGTTTCTTATATCGCTTACTATCGCCGCAGTATCGAATAATTGTTTCAAGTTTTAACGACTGTCTATTGCATTACAAACTGCCTCAATAGATACGGTTTTATCCCGGTCTATTCGGCTACAACGTTCGCTTGACGATTTTGTCGGCGTCCGTCTGCTGCTTTTGTGCTGCGGCTGCTCGAAGTCTTTTCTGGTTTTGCATCTCGTCTCGTTTGTTCCCGTCGCTCTATTCGCTCATCGCAGTTGCGTCTTTGTCAGTCCGTCCCTCTTATTTACAGCAGTGGCATCGTTCAGCGTAGCGCTGAAAGCTGCCGCCGCCGCCTCAACCGCCACGTTCATCTCCCGTCTCGTCATCGCTGGCGTCATCATCATTGTGGTCCTTGTTGCCACGCCACGCATCCCCAACAACAACAACAACAGCAGCAATGGCGGTCGACTGACGGGTAGCGAGCGAAGCAATAGCTAGCGGCTGTTGTAGCTAGTAACGAGAAAAACGTTCGTAACGACCGCGGCGACAGAAGCGAAGCGCAAGCCCGAAAACACGATAACAGAGAACGTTCGCCTCCTCGTGGTCACTATTACGACGATAGTTACCAGCAACGATTGTGACGACGATGACACCCATTTATATACATACATATGTGTGTATATCTGAAATAGTGGCGCCAATATACATCGGCCGTTTGTTGTTGTTGCACGTTTGCCGTGGCAGCGACGGCGGTGCTGTGGTTCCAGGCAGCAGGAAATTTCTTGCAGCAGCACCGTAGCGATGATGATGATGGTTTTTGTTGCTGCCATTGCTGAGGTCGTGTGCTGGCTCTTGTTTCGCTGGCGCTCTTCGCACGGTTCCATCTCTCTGAGCTGGGACTACTGCCGCTGCGGCTGTACGCTTGTGTTGCTGTTACCCTCCGCCGCTGCTGACTGGCTGGCCTAGCTTTAGCTACGCGACTAACCCGCCCGCTGCCGCCGTTGCCGTGCAGCGTTCGCTTGCTCGCTGCTGTGGCTGTTCGTCGACCGGTCGAGTGGTATCGCCCGGGGACGACCGTTTCCTGGCGAGACCACCAAACGTTTAGCAGAGGGACGAACGCGGCTCGGTAATCAGCTCGGCTGGCGGACTTACTCATAGCTAGCCAGCAAAGGCAGACAGACGAGCGAGCTTGGTTATAGCTAACGCAAGCGGGCGGGCGGGCAGGCGAGCGAGCGCTGGTCGCCTGCTACGTTCGTCGGCTCGGTCGGTCGGGGCTATGGATTTGAATCCATCCCCCGACCCGTTGCTGCAAGGAGACCAGCATCACGAACTCCAACACCGTCGACGCGGACGACGACGCTGACGCACGGAGGTGACGCTTGTGCTACCGACCGCCATCCTCGTGATCATTCGTGGAGCACAGGCAACTTCGCGATACCATTTGGCACCACAGTCCGATCCTGCCCAGTTAGCACCACCCCTCCACCAGCGTGAGTCTGAGACCACAGTCAGGACAGACAACAGTCAAAGAAAAGGCAGCAAGTAAGGAAAAGGCCTCCGTCGAGGCCGACAAGCTAGTAGACAGGTCCGCCTAAATAAACCACCCGACTGAGCCAGATCCTATGTGTATGCGCATCAACGGATGTCCAGCAATTGTTCCGAAACGATGCATACACATCAGCAATGTAATGTAGCAGAGAGGCTGCTGTCGTCGATCGCTGCGCGACGCGTAAGGGAGGTGGGCATTGGCATTGCCGGACGCTCCACTCGCAGCGTCAGCGGCCAGAATCTGAATCTATTTCTATGCATTCTGGTGACCTGGTCGAACGCTGCCACCGCCGTCGCGACCATTAGTAACAGTAGCATCAATAACTGCCTACAACCGCAATGGCGATAACAACGAGACCGAATACTTGCCAAAACATTAACTGAATCAATGAATTAGCACATACACAGAATCACATCCAACTCGGTATCCTGAAACAATAGGATTAGAGGTCTCTGCGAAAAAATTCGCGGTGACCACGCTACGTGTTCTAACAATCGCACAACGTCTGCTACAATCAGCAATCTGTACAGCGCTTTGGGCGACGCCGGCGCGGAGTTGAGCTCAATTTTCGTTTGATTGAATGGAGCGTAGATACATAGCGGATATGTTTCCGTTATGAAGGCCATAAACGTGAGTAGAACGCTTCACCGAGGGCTAGTGCAAGACCAAACCTTGCTGATACAGAAAGCAGACAAACGCGTAAGTCGTTCAGGCCGTAGTAGAACCACTCGATTTGACCACAATGCACTTGTTTGTCTGGCTAGAGAAGAAAGGAGATATCCATGAGAGGATGTCGGCAGGACAATGGATTGGAAGCCCTTGCCCTCTGCATCATCGAATGCAACGTTTCATTTAGAACTCCAAAGGGTTCCACAGTTACATACGTAGCTGTACAAATGCATTTTTTCCATTGTATTCAGGTAGCTCCTGCCTGGCCTGCTCGGCCCAACACTATTCCACCGTAATATGTGAACAAGGCCCTCTGGACATCGTGTCTCAGATGACCCACCCGGAAGGAGATAATCCGTGCAATGACGACGGTGACGGATCGATAACAAAAGATTCGAAAGCATATAGCTCCACCTCTACTTTATCGCGAACACACGCATGCACCAACTTACTTATTGATCCTCTCTCACGCGTCCGTTCCTTCACGCACTCAGACTTCACAAAGTAACAATGTACAGCAAATACATAGTTCCTCGTGCTGGATGAGCTGATAGAGCTGGAGGTCACTGTGACTATGATGGTCGCAGTGATGGTATTGATGCTGCGTGTGTACACGCACACAAATAGACCTGACTACCTAAAAACAGATTATGACGGTGGAGATTGTGACAACAGATTGTTAATACATTGTCCGCCCATTCGCCCATTTTTCACCTACCTTTAGCTCACGCCTTCTCATACCGCAACAGACGACAGTCGCTGCTGCTGCTGCTGCTGCGGTCGTCCTCGTCGTTGCAATGCTGATACGACGTCCGGCCGGCCCGCCGGCCGGTCGTCCTCCTCGTTGGCGTTCCCGAGACGAGCAGCCGCAGCCGAGGCAGCCGCTAAGATGATGCCACTGCAAAGCTCTGTGATACTATGGGCCCGCTTCAATGTACGACTGTGCAGTTGATCGGTGCTGTCGCTTGTTGTCGTCGCTGCTGCTGGGGTCGCGGCCGTACTATACTGCTACTTCCACCGCACAGTTTTCCAGCGTCGGCCACTGCAGTTGACACAGCACGTAACTAACAGTGTGACCAAACCGCGACGGGGACGGCAGTAATCGAGTTGTTTAAAACTGCGCGCGCGATAGCTATTCCGCAAAGTGCCCCCGCCCCCGTCGTCGAATGTTGTTATTTCTCTCCCTCTTTCCCGGCCGTTGTTACTGCTGCTTCAGGTGGAGAATTAAACCGAAGTGGGGAAGTAATGAATAATCAGGGGGGTACAGTAACGGCGGAAGCTACACGAGGTGCGACAAGTGTCCTCTGTTACGGGCAGCAGGTGCAGCGGGCAGACAGATTAGTAAGTAGAGAAAGCTTCTGCAGCTGCCCACTGCAGTAATCGTTGCCGATCGGAACAAATCTCCTTCGGCTATTGTTGTCGCCGTCGTTGTTGGCAGGAGCTGGTGCTTTTCGTATGTCGCTCGCGGACACCCGCTGCAACGACTGCGGCCGTTACCGTAGCTGTATACCGCCGCTATCAGCTACTTTATTCACTGCCGCTGCTGTGGCCAGAGTGGTCGTAATTGCAGCCTACGGCGTCACGACAATTGTGGGGTGCTGCTGTTGTCGCCCGTATCGGACCCAGACAGTGGCACTCGTCCGTGTTGTTACTGATTATAGACGACGACGACTGTACTTGCTGCTGCCGCCGTTGTTGCTGTCCGGCTGCCGCAGAACGGTACACTCCACTGCATTCAGTATTGTTTTGATTGTGATGATGACGATGGTAATGATGACGATGAAGCGTTCTCGTGAGGGCCATCGGTCGGTCAGTTGGTCTATTTTTGAATGGCGACTACGACATGACTCTGCTGTTGCTGCTGTTCACGACGTCGCGGAACGATGCCGTATAATGCAAGATAAAAAAAACATCAGCAATTATAGCAACAAGCAAAGATCCATTGTCGCCTTCGCCACTTCACCCCGAGCAGCGACACATCTACACACGCACTTATGATGATTATGCTGCGGCTGATGATTATGACGATGCTTATTATTATTATTATTATTATTATTATTATTATTACCTTATTTACTAAAATATTCACTCAATACACACGTCATGGCATATACACCCATGGACGACGCACGCACACTCATCTGGCACAATGACGAAACAGTCGAACGGATGAGGGGGGAAACGACAACGAGAAGCTGAAGAATTTCAACCGCGACGATGATTCGTCTGTACACTCATCGCCAAATATCGTGAATGCACTGGAGGACAGAAAAAGGACGAGGCGGCGGCAGCAGCAGCGGCGGCGGCGGCGGCGACGGTCAAATCGATGATGGAAATAATGAAACTAATAACAATAGCGACGATCCCTCCTAAGGACGGCTCGTGTTCTTTTTACTAACATTGGCATCGATAATGTAATAGCATCTCACAATCACTTCCTGTTGCGTGATGATTTGTTCTGTCACTGTCTTGCTGTATCCTGGTTTAGTCACAGCGTCCTTAATTAAGAAAACACCTCAACGACGTAACCAGCAGAGCTGCGGCTGCTGACGGCACTTAATATCTCTCGGGCACCGTAGATCGCGGTCACAGTAGTAACAATCGTAATATAGTAAATTGTAGTGCTAATATTATAGCATATTCTAAATATTAATCCTTGCCAGGCGTTACCGATACACTCCACATCTATTCCTGCGTAAAATCGAACCGAACTGTAACAGCACCGCCTCGATTTTGTTAGCTGAATCCTATCTGCGTCTGTAGTTATGGCCTTCCATGCCGTACTGGTCACTGGTCTTCACAACAATATCGTTTTATTTATCGTTAGATTGCTCTTTTATCCTATCGATTTGTCCGCTGGCTGATCCGTTGGTCACCGTAAAAAAGCCGTTATATCCCTGCATGCCGTACCATACGGAAAAACTTGTTTCGTCTATTATTTTGCTGTGTTTTCTCTTCACTTGCCTCCCTCTCTCTGTTTCTCTCGCTGCTTTCCTCTCTCTGATTTTTTCCCGTTTTTTGGTCGTGGCTTGACTCGTTGTCGTCGTATCTGTGGTATGGTCGTAGCAGTAGAAGTAGTTGTAGTTGCCTGAAAGCTGTGCTAGTTATGCTGCATAAATCACAATTGTAAAGGACAGAGAGCGGGGGGCAGCGGTCGTATATCCTAGCTCCTATTGCTGCTGCTGTTGTTATCGTCGTGAATTTTTGCCGTGGTTTTTCCTCCTGTTCGTTCTCTATTTTGCCCCTGACAGGCTACCGCCGATGGGGATTGGCCACCATAAAGCAACTAACCAACCTACTAATAGTTGTACAGGGCTAAACCAACGAATTAACGTACGAACGACGCACAACTACGACGACGACGACGACGACAAACTGTTGTTTTTCACAAGCTCACACAACACAGACTCATTCACAGCTCACACACGACTACAACTGCTGCTGCTGCTGCTGCTGCTGTTCTGTAGCTGCAGCTCAACGCAGCCAACCAGCCAGCAGCTCTCTTACCCGACGACGAACGCGGCGGCCGTAGCAGCGGTCGCAGTCGAGCTCTCTCACAGTTTCTACTTACTTACTACTACTACTGCTGCTGCTGCTGCTGCTGCTGCTGCTGCTTCTGCTGCTGCTGCTGCTGCTGCCGCTGCCACTATTACTACGAACACCAACAGCACCACCACGACGACGACGATGACGGCGACGGCGACGACGACGGCGACGGCGACGGCGACAACGACGACGACGACGACGACGACGACGACGACCACCACCACCACCACCACCACGATGACGACGGCATACAACAACTGGCTCCTGTTGACGATGATGTTGCAGCGGCCGCGGCGGCGGCGGCGGCGGCGGCGGCGGCGGCGGCTGCGGCTGCGGCTGCGGCTGCTGCTGCTGCTTTGCTTGCCCTCACAATCGTCGTCGTCGTCGTCGTTGAGTAGGGTCGACGACAATCAGAGCGCACGGCCGTAGAGTAGTGGTAATGGTGATGGTAGTGACGACGGGGCGATAACGGCGACAGCGAGCCAGCACCAGTCAGTCAGTCAACCAGCCACCCAGCAGCAGCAACAAACGGACAGCACTACCACACGAATACAACAGGCGGACAGATACCAACGGGGAAGGAGAGCAACTAAGTGAGAGGAGAAAGCCCGCGAACGAACAGGCCAGTCCTCGACTCAGTGAGGCACGCAGGCACAAAGACAGGCAGGAATACCAGCATCAGCAGCCAGCCAGCAGCTAGACTGCTATCTGCATGTGTGTGTAGCTGGCATGAGAGCTGTAGCGCAAAGGGCTTCTTCTAGTGCTCCAGCTACAACTACTAGTGGGGCTCCTGCTGCGACTGCTACAGCAGAAGGGAGCAGCAAAGAGCTAGGCTCACTAAGGCAATTGTAATCGTGTAGTGTTGTAATAGTCTGGCAGGGAGGCAAACAGGCAGAGCCAGCCGAAGCCAGGCCAACAATAAAACGGAGCAGACACAGTTTCTTTCTCCGCTCACCCCTGCAACGGCAGAAACAGCGAGTTCAGGCTGCTGCTACTGCTGCTGCTACTGGAGAATCTAACGACGAAAACAGACGCCAGAGGGAGCTCCCATCGATGAGAGTTCGCTGTGCCGCCGCCGTCGCCGTCGTCGTCGTCGTCGTCGCAACGCGAAAACCGCTCCGCTCAACGATAGCTGAGCTATTGACTACCCGTTGCTATGGTAACGCCATGCTGAGCTGGAACGGGAAAGATCGGTGTCGGTCGGTCGGTCGGTCGGTCGGTGGCTCGGTCGGTGGCTCGCTTGTTCGTTCGGCGGCTACTGATGCTAATAGTGGAGATGGCGCGCAAAAGGAAAAGACAACCACACATTTGCCAGATAGACGCTATGAGTCGCAGCAGCAACAGCAGCATACCCTCTATTCACAATAGGCACAACAAACAGCAACGCCGTCTCAGCTGCAGCCGCTGTCGATGCCAACTCCACAACACCACGATGATGGGTTGAATGGCGCCAGTAGCAGCGGCAGTAATAGCAACCGCAGCGCCACGAGGCCCACGGCCGAAACGCAGAATATCGTAGACGAACGAATGGATTGCTCGAAGTTTAATGGCGACTCTACCCGGGCCATGATGCCGCCAGGCGGCCACTCTATTCTAGGGGTGTTTGTGCTGGGGATGCTGAGTTGTCTCCGACGAACGCTTGTGTGTGTGTGTATACGATAGCAGTAACCCTCCGCTGCGTGTCGATGCAGTGCCGTGTGGCGTCGTCGTTGCTGGCTCACGCCGACCGCCATAACCACATCGTCAATATTTCGTTGTGAGCATCTGCGGAGAGAAACTAAGCCGGTTGCCAACGAGCCGCCAGCAAATGAACGAGCGGAGGGAGGGCGCAAACAGTAAGTCGTCAGTTGGACGCGAGAGGCCGTCTAGAGCGTATCGAAGAGTGCTATTTTGCCTAAAAGTTGCTTCGCTCGGATTTCGGTGCTGGTTGGTTTTGTCTGTTCTATGATGACGATACCATCCGATAGTTGGATGTCCAACGGCGATCGACATCACTTGAATCCCTGGGAATCCAATAGTTCAATCCATAGTGCTTATTTGAAAACAAATTTCTGCTCTAGGTTATTATAGGATTTGAGCCGTCGACTTCGACCGTGTTTCGTTTATTTATGTGAGTTTATCAATCCGCTGAGTTAGTAATTGAGTTCGTAACTATATTAGCATTCAATTCTCGAAGCATTGGTCAACCTCTATGTTCCCAATGCAACGCAAACACATCACTAGAGGCTATTCTGATCTGTAAGCTTATAGGTTGCCAGGACTATAATGGAAGGGCAGTGAGCAATCTTATTGCTGTTTCGCTTATTATTATTGATACATTTCGACTTGCTGCCTATGGGAGAAATGTAAACCATAAAAATTTCTTCATTTACATCCACCAAACCCAGTACCTTCAAGGTTCGACGGCAGAATCCGGCCACTGGGAACAGCAGATGTTGTCGTCGCCGTCGTTCCGTGAAAAGGCATCTCTTTGTTTCGCGCAGTGTTGGATAGTGGTAAGCTACTGTGTGTTGCCGTCGCTGCGGTCAGTGACGCTGCGTTCGTGGCAGTTTCTTCACTTTTCTGGCTATAAACCTATCAAAATAGTAACTGTAACTACGCGTTACGTAGCGCTGGCTGTGGACTCCGCTGCCTACGTATAATCTAATGGAATTAATTGCCGTAAATTACAATATTAGTGCATAATAGCCATTGTTAATATGAAACTAAATAAATGTTTTCACGTGATCAGTGTAGATATATACATATAGTGATAGGCGTATACAGAACTGATAAGCATTTACCTTTATTATGAAGTACTTATTCTATTATTATCAAACCTGTTTTTCTTCTACCTGCTTTAGTCTCCGTCGCAGTTTATATGGAGACTGAAATTTTGTATTGTTAGTGAAAAAGCGTGGTCTGCGTCTTGCAGTGATCTTCTTTCGTACGCGCACATTTTCTCTTCCAGCTGTGACAAAGGAAAAAAATTAAATATAGTCGTGATATCTTGTGCTGCTTATTGTGTGTGTAAGTGAGTGATGAGAAAGATGGCCAAATGACGCGATCAACATCGGGCACGATTTAACGTTCTAGCAAGACTGAAATTTTTGTGGCATCGTAAGCTTTATCTGTGCAAATTGTACCTGGCTGTAGTATCGACTAGTCAAAGCATAGTAATAAAAAATAGTAAAAATGAAAAAAAAATCAAACACTGCTGTTAACTTCATGGTTGATTAAGGATGGCTAATTGACTAAATGTAAGTGCACTTCAATGGGGTGATTCTACGATTGTGACTTGTGACTTCCATGTGTAGCATTCGGATGTGATAATCATATGATGACTTGTTCACTTCATTACCCTAGTGATATACTAACCTTTGAGCTAAATAAAATCAGCATTGACCGCCCCAAGTATCACAGATATCATTATTCAGTTGGCTTTATTATATTGCGTGTGAGGGCGTAAAGCTACTATAGAGAATTACAGTTGTTTTATTACCTTTTGCCACCCATGTCTTTACGAGATGGCCAACTCTTACGGTATGTATGTATGTATGTAAAATGTGACATGTTCTCTGTGCATCTAAATGCAAAGTGTAGGTCATTAAATTCGAGACCCAAGTATATATAATACGACACTCATAATTATTAAGAATTAAGTAAGGAAATAATCACAACAAAAAAAAAAGTGTTTTGCGCCAGTGTCACGCCAATTTTATTTTCCACTCAGATCTCTACACAGTTAAGTGGAAGGCGTGTAGATCAAATACGCACAATTTTAAAGATTCGGATACAATATGAGGGTTTTTTGCAACTGGACTGGTCTCCGTTTTCGGCAAATGCAAATGTGTTTTAAGCAGTGTCTGGTAGAGACCGCATCAAAGGTTCGGATGCCTAGATGAGGTGTGTCGACAAACAATGACCGACCGATAGTTTCATGGTCTAGTTACCCTAAGTTCAGGTTTTCGTATTAGCAAAAAACTTAAAACGCCTCTTTGATATTTAGAAAATACAAAATGGCTGACGTTTTTACAGTGCGGTTTTTTTATTTTAAATCTAAAAGCACCAGTTTACATGTCCTTAAAATCCTCTACGATACTCAAATTTCATCATTTTTGGGGTGAATAACCTTAAAACATTAGTCAGTTACTTTTTTGTGTTAAACAATGTATAATTTGTTAACATTCTGCGTGTTATTTAATGACCGACCCCCCCAACAAAATATGCATATTCATACTTCATTTAAAAAACTTTAGCTAGTTGGCCAATTACTGATCCGTTGTTGTGGAAAAGTGGTTTGACATACACTAATGTATAAATTGGTGTGTTACTTTAACAGATAACTTAGTGATTGACAAAACTGAACTGAACTGTACTGGGCTATTAAGAAGGCTTTTCCGAGACTAAATAACGTCGTGTTGACTAAAATCTGATTTATTTTCTATTGTAATAAATTATACCAGGCATGCATGCTTAAAAGTAATGTTGAACAAGAGGGGACACCTCTCAATAGGAAGTCCAGGAAATCAGATTGTTAGTGAGCCAGACAAGGCTGCGTCATAGCATTTTTTTCTGAGTCAAAGTAACACCAAATCAGTACATGAGCGCATTTTCTTTAAGCTCGAAAAATTACTATAACGTATACTCTAATATATCAATGACTATTATTCTGTGAGATAACTTTAATGTAAAATCCAAGTAATACTTGAAGCCCCGATATAAGTTTGATGACAAACATATGATCCATATGTTTGTAAAGAAAAGCCACTGTGATAGGCGGGCAAGTAAATTTCAAATGTGAATCGCTCTGTGCTCGCTCGCGTAATTCGTAGGTAGATCGTAAACAGATGCGCGCGCACTATTGATCGAATAGATCACTCATAGTAACGATCCATGCCCATTATTGGGCCACTGTAACAAATACATTTGGAGTTTAGTATTAATAAGAATTAGGCTTGTTAGTTCTGCCGGTTTTTTACAAACATTTTACAAAATTATTCTCTTACACCTACCTATTTGAATGATTTAAACTTCTGGGTATGAGTTTGGCGTATGTCGAAGTCAACCTTTCTTGTTTAGCTTAAATTGATTGTGTAAAATATAAGTTACTTGAGAAATTACACCATTCCTTTGATAGAAATACAGAGCTGAACTGAGGTGAGATCCGCTATGGTCTCAACCAAAAAAATGTATTTGAAAAATAAAAGTAAACTCGTCAGACGTACTCCGAAACTGTATATAACTTCTCGTTTTTGTCGGATATTGTTTGAACAAAAATACAATTAAATCGTTTAATACATGACATAAAAAATATACATACACACATAATACATACATAAAACATAAAAAAAAAGCTATAAAATCGTGTCTTTGGCGTTCCGCAGGTGCCTATTTTAGTGCATCATATCCTGTTACAGGTTCAGAAACCTCGGGGATCAACCAGTATTTCTCTAGCCTTCCTCCAGACATAGTCCTTTATTTAGCGGAAATCAAACGTTAGTCTAAGAGAAATCCGTCATTGGAGTATGCGACGAAAACATGTCGAACCGAGTGACAACATATACCAAGTATTAAACAGTAAATCTGAATTGCGCATTCAATGCCAGGCATGGAAAATGTAGTAGTGTAGAAAATTCCTAATGTTGCTCAACGCTGCGCGCTCATCATACGCCCCTCAAAAACAATCCTACGGTGATGGAATCGTCTATTAATTGTACGTTCAGTACACGATTCCCTAATCATTTCAAGAAGACATCGCATGGTCATCAAATGAAATTGGTTAATTGGTCTGTAGGTATTTGCTGTTGGATACATCATACTATATTATTATCATGAAGAAGCTTTGTTCTGATCAGCGATAGGATCTTTTTCGTAAAAACTTTCGATGATAAAACATCTAAATTATATGGCCATTTTAGACGTTCTACTCAGCTCTTCCAGCAAATGTAAAGTCTAACTAGTTATTCACCATTGTGAATTTGTTTATTGAAGTTATTTTTTTGCTGAAATTTAACGAAGTTGTCTTAAGAAAAATAGATGTTTTATTAGAAGGCTTATAACTGGATCATATGCACGACAGGCGTTATCCGCGAGTATTAAGAAGTTGATAAGAACGTTCTTGTTCTTTAGTCGTTGCAATTTGTTATAACTTTCGAACAAGTAAGTATATGTTTGTCAAAGTAGTATATTTTGTTTCCTACGATTTTCATCCATCCCTCTGGCAGCTGATGTGTCCCGCGAAGGAAAGGTCTTCGTCCATAAAAACGATTCACTCATGTTTGCGGACTATCGTCTTCGCAGACCATTGTTTTTGTTTTGAAGTGCCTGCGTTTCTGGCTACGCTGCATCGTCCAAAACATACGATAATCGGATGGGGTAACATCTGGGCTGTACGGCGGGTAGGGCAAAGTTTCCTACTGGAAGCCCGTTAGCGCTCATTGGGTCATCAAAGAAGTATGCGACGTAGCGGTGTCATGCACCAATAGCATTTCGCGTCGTCCTTTGCCACGTTAGGACTTTTCTGTCGATTCTGCCGTGGCCCAGACGAATGAGTTGATTTGCGTAACGGTATT
This sequence comes from Varroa jacobsoni, assembly GCF_002532875.2. Lineage (NCBI taxonomy): Eukaryota > Metazoa > Arthropoda > Arachnida > Mesostigmata > Varroidae > Varroa > Varroa jacobsoni. The sequence goes on along the minus strand of NW_019214167.1, from coordinate 124,078 downwards.
CTCTCTCTACTGGGTTTTGTGTAGCTTATAGTGTAATACTCCCTTCTTATTCAACAATATGCGTAGGTGCGCCACTATACCATGAATATATTTTCACGGCGTCGAATTGGAGAAGTCTAACTATTCTGGTTTGCTTTTAAGCGTCTCGTAAAAGATCAGTTCTTCACAGGAGGTAATGATCTTACATAAATTACTTTCTTTTCTGCTATGCATGATTTCTTCTTCTTTTTCACTGAATTTACTTGAGTCAATCTTTCTTCTTCTGAATTTAAATTGCACACAATCACAACACAATATCGTTTATGGCAAGCTAACAGAGCAGCAGCATATTGAATGGGAAAAATAGTTACTTCAAGAAAAAGCTTGGGAATTTTTTTAAGCCTAATAAATGTATTATTTCTATAGTCCCATGAGGTGAAAGCCAAGGAGCATAAGCCATTTGCTGGTGTCCCAGTCGTATGAAGTCGGTCGACACTCGGCCAACTGGAAAATTTAAAAAAATATATATCTGTGCAAGCAATATTTTGTTTCTTGAAATTGAGCGCATTTATTAGTTTCCAACATATTTACGAATCTAAAGACAGGATTTTCTACTTTAACAAATCCGATTTGTCTGTTGAAGGGTTAGCATAGGTTCTAGCAATCGAAGTTGTTTCATGCTTAAGTGCGCTGCTGTTTGAACACTTGAGACACAAAGTTTATTCATAAAACCAAAATACCTCTGTGGAGACATACAGCTTTGTCTATAACATCGTTAAGCAACAAAACAGGTCAGCAGCCCGGAGATCACTGGCGACCCTGTGGGGCGACTGCTTCCGATGGGTTGGCGCCGGCTCAACTGGTTCTTCTATGCTTTACATTACCTATTTGCAGAAAGACACTGACCGACGAACAGTAGCCATACAACCGAAACCTTGTTACAGCGTAAACAGGAAGGAAACCGTGCTTCATAATGTTCGAATAAAGGGAAGAATTGCCTTTGAAAAATCAGTGTGAATAAAAATGAGTACTACCAAAAATAAGCTGGCCAGCTACAGGACACAGAGTCGGCTCGTGAGCCGCTGCAGCGTCAGTAGCTTGCAACTTGTTGAATGTGCTGAATTTAATCGACGTAATACCTTCCGGTAGAGAAATTTCTCCGAACAACGGCTGGATTCCGTTTTGAAATCAACATACCTGATATGTGTTGGGGGGGGGGGGGGGGGGATAGGTGGTATAGAGACACACAGTTTTGGGGGTTTCAGTTGCTTAACGCTAAATAAAATAATTATAGACAGGATGCTGCTGCTGGTACAACACGCTAACGAACCAGCCTTCTCACACCTGTTTAGTGCTTAAACGGAAAACATAAAGATGAACCTAACATTTTCGAAAATCTTTGTTTGGCTGCCCGCTCTTCATTGCACATACAACGAAGCGTTTTTTGTTACAGTTGCCATACGACGCTTCTTCTTTGCTCTATACCATAACTGTTTTTCGTAACAGTCGTATACCCATACCGTATCGATATCAATGATATAAAATAGAACCACTCCTTTTCAATGTTGTACATTCGTTCGGCATCGGTATTAAGCGCTCTCCTTAAGCTCCATACGTTCGCTCAGAGTTAACAATAATTATATTTTACATTCAGTCCGACTCTCCGCGTACGACATATACTCACTCGACAATATAGCACTGATTCTCGTTAAGCACCATACACTCATTCAACATCAATAACAGCTACTGTTCCTAGACATTTTACGTTATTATCAATCCACTAAGGGTTCTTCTAGCGCTTGGAGAACCTTCGTGATGCGAGATCAGAAAAATGCTCAACACAAACGACCCCACTGGCTCCTCAAGTAGTGGACGTAGATTTGTCGCTTGAGTCGGTTAACGTTATCTAGAAACAATGCAACTGCTGCTGTTTTTACACTCTCTGTTTTTACACTGCACTCAGGTTTTAGGGCTCTGGAAGCTTTATATTAAACGTTCCAAACTGAACCTAAAAGCAGTTGTCAGACTTCAGAACTCTAACTTCAGTTGAGGATATTATGAGATTCGAACACTGTTAGCAAGGATTGCTTTGTAGACTTATGAAATAATTACACATGGTTGATTACACAGACTTGTCATAAGCACGTCGATGTGAAAACACTGGTCCCGCCATTATTTTCTATCTTTTATCCTTTACACAGAGAATGCTTTAGAAAATAATATATGATATACTTAAATAAAGGAATTTGGAAGCATAGCTGGTATGTAGGGATGCATTGTGCTTATCACGGAAGTTGTGATATAAAACACACCATTGTCTTATATGAACTTGGAGTAACTAGAAAAAACTAATGAATGTTTTTTCTATTCATTGAAATAATTATTTGTTCTGTAGGATCCAATCCACACGTGGCTCGCACGACCAAAACATGATTTGTGATTCTCATTTCCATTATACATATAAACGTTTTTCGCAATCTCTTGCCAGACCGAATGCCAAATATTGAATACAGGATAGATTTGTTAGTAGCGTTGTTTCTGCAAATAGTATGATTTAAGGTCACAAACATCTCTAACGTCCATATTAAAAGCTACGACAAATAAGCTTCCGTTAATATCTGTCGCGCTTAATTCAAGTCACGTTATATGACTGAGTGTTAGTTGGGTACAAGTAGCCAAGAGAAAGTATTTTATTAGTTTGTAGGCAGAGGGATCTGAACCCTATCGAGCCTTATAGAGTAAGAGACGGGTATTTAGCCATGAAAAATTTAGAAAACGCTTTCAAACTAAATTGGCGAGAGTTACATAGATAAAATATTATCTTCTTTTCTTATATAAGTGTTCTTATTCAATGAAGAAACTCCAATAAACTCGAAAAGTCTTTGATCTAAGACGTGCAGGGATTTAGAGAAACTTACAATCATTGTCAAACCGAGGTCCTTCATAGTTGCCCTGTCAAAAAGCAATCGCTATTAGATTCAGGGTTGTCTTTGGCTAGGTACCAAGATAAAAGCTAACGAGCAGAACAACGTTTGGATGTATTTAGTGTACTTTTCTAATTCCAATTAAAAAACGTGAATGTACTAAATAGGAGCTCTCTCACTATTAACACCGTGTTTCAATAAAGGCCAATTCGTTAATTATTGCTATTATTATCTATTTGTCGATATAAAATTCATAGTTTCTACTAGTTCTCTACAGATATTTTTCATGATGATAAATAGGTGGACCCAAACACTGCATATGATTTTAGCTTGATCTCTACCATATAATTCCAGATGGGACTTCTGAGCAACACCGCACATCCTTACCACGTGATTCCATCCTCGATCACTGATGACACCTCGTGTACTAACTGATATTTTTAGCCAAGAGTTTTCCAATAGCAAAACGTTATCCTAGAAAAAATAACAATGATGTCAACTCCGTGCAGACGATCTTGTATTTAAATGAATGTAGAGTTATTATCAAAGATTGAGTATCTTGTTATCGAATTTCACTATTGGTAAGTTCGTTCATATAGACTTAATGTATGATTCTCAATTTACCAATCGATCAGGTTTAAACTCGCACAACAGCCTAATAGAGTAATAGCAATGTACCCTAGGAACCTATAATTTGCAATGACATGTTACCCTAAAATGAGATGGTCTGTTTCCGAAAACGGACAGGAGCGAGCCGTCCGAAGCAGTGCTTAACGACAGTGTTGGACGTGTGTAATATTTAGGATGTTCGCATCCGAGTTGTGAAGTTAAGGTTCTATTCGATAAGCCAGCTTGTTGTTACGTCAAGTAAACTGTTCGTTGTGAGAAAGCTTGAAAGTCAATATTATACAGGGATATTAATCATCTCGGCTATGGTTTTAAAGGCCCCAGCGCCGTATGAATTTTTCGTAAGCATGGAATCTGTGCAATGAAAAAAAAAAACAATTTTTGAGACTCTAATTAAATGTTTGTCTAAACCGAATATGGAGTACGGAACCTAAATTGGTACGAACTGGGCTCTTTGTTGTAACGGGAGCACGAAAGTGAGCTATCCCAGCCTCTACGCACTAAACGAACCACCACCAAGATCAAAAACTTTATTTTTACCTGAAATTGGCAGTTTTAAGCAGTTTCTGAAAAACCCGAAATAGACTTCCAACAGTTGAACCGGAAGATCCTTAGAAGGTTTTAAATCGAAGAGGCGCAAAATGTGTCGAATAAATGCCATTTTGGATATACCTAAAATACACCTACATTTTTTTTTATCATACTACTATACAACTTTTTGAAGAGAGAAATTGGGTTATTCGCATCAGTTCCAACAGTTAGCTTTTTAAGACGTTTTGGCCGTAGTGAGCCTTCTTAGGTACGGTACTTTCGGCCTGTTGTTAGTCAAAAGCGGAATTGTTTTTGCACGTAGCGTATCTAAGCGCCACTTCTTGACGCACGGTTACTATATTGGAATTAACTTACTAACTGGAGAAAGGGTGTTTTCAGAATGACTAGTGAGGGGTATAAATTCCAAATTGTAACTGTAATTACGATGAATAATGGTTAAGTTGACTAAACCATCAAAAATGGGATTTATATCCCATGTAAAAAGCATCGTTCCAATATCTGTACTTAGATAGTCTGATATTTAGATAGATATTTCCTGTTTTCCAACTATATAATTTACATAAGGCAAAACAGTTCGTTTCGTCATTGAGATTTAGTGAGCTGTAGAGTTTGTGATCACAAAATCGAATATTCACGGGCTCAAAGACATTGACACCAATATGTCTCATCCTGCTTTTAAAGCAGTTTCTCCTGGGGGATGTTTCTTGTGTTTTACTTCTACTGCTTCGATCGTTAGGTATTACTTCAAACAGTACGAGACAAAGCGCGTCCGCGTCCGAGTTTGAACATAGAGCATCGCGTGTCCTTAAATTCAGTAGGCAAACGCATTACTACGCTATCACCTGGTGGAAACCAGGTAGACTAAAAAGCTATTTGAAATCCGATTTAAAAAAGTTACGTGCACCCTCACATACGAGCATCACACTCAATGAAAATTTTATGCTTAAAAAAGTTTTTCTTTTTTAAACTCTAAATTTAGTAACCAAATACTCCGCTTCTAACTGTTTATTCATATGGGTTTGTGCTAGTTGAAGCATCTACTCGGAGGTGGCTTGGCTATACGAAATTTTGATAATCGCCAAACCGCAGAGTGGTGGTTCTGAAAATCAACGAAAATCTTTGCTTGAATAGCCTAGGAATAGGATATCGAGATGCTCAGCCTTGCAAACGACCCAACCAGGTAAGAAGATAAACCAAAAATCTTCCTCTTTTGTATTTATAGATTTAGTGATCATAATTAGTCACGATACTTACTTCGTCTAGGACACACAAAAGTACGTTTCGCATTTTTTTTCCTCATTTACTGCTGTTTAAATACGAATTGTCAGCAATGGTCGTTTTTGTATTTATCAATAATTATTCCTGTTATTAGTTGCATTTTGATCTAAAATTGATTACAGTATGGGTAAAGGTACAAATTGAATCTATGACGTTTACTATCTTGTTGTTTGCTTAACTAGGCCAAATAATCCCCTACGCACTTAAATGAAATCGTGTAATATTGCCAACAAACTACTTGCGATCTTTTCACATAATTTTTTTATCGTGATTATATCATCGATTTCCCTCTAATGACTTTTAAAACGAAAAATGAAAGCCGTCGGGCTTCGTCTAATCGGGTGATCGAAATCTGGCCACATTGAAAGAAGTTCGGATAACAAGAGCAGAGCTCTCGTTTTGGCTTAATGAATCCGATTCAATGTACTTTATAGCGTAATGAAGACGAATGAATCAGACACTATTTTAATCTAGGTCTATTATTACTACTAGTTCTATTTCAACTTGGATCTGTAGGAGAATATGAACCCATATTGTCATCGTTGTCAACCACCAAAGTCTGTTAACATTTTTCTACTGTAAAGGTATCTGGAAGATTTTAAAAGTAATTAAAATCTCAGTCGGATCTTAAATGTCAGTAAGTGCTAGGTAACATTGGAACAGGAATATTGTAATTTATTTTTGGCCTTGGCGTTGACAAAATGTTCGCAGAATGTATGAGCTTTAACTATGTGTCAAACGAAAACTTTATCACGTCAAAATCTGGTTTAGATTTGTATTTACATCACCAACAAAAGTTTATATTGACTTATTATTGGAATTTTTGTGCAGGATCTTCATCACACATCTTTTAATGTAACAAAGTAAAGGCGCGAATCATTATAACGTATTGTTAGAGTGAATTTAACTCTGCTGCATATTTATAACAGAGGCCCCTCAATACGATTTTTTAATAAGAAATTATTTTAAGACAACAATGTTATTACGTGTCTAAATGCAGCCAGATACAATAATGACTACTACCAATATCAGAATACCTTACAGTATGCATTATACAATTACAGATATTTAACAAGCACTTCTTTTTAAATTTCTTTATATTGGAATCATTACATCTTTCCTGCTATGCTTTACCGGAAGTAAAATTCGTACAATCCATGTACCAAGAAATATTTTAGAAAAATTTTGTGGTGTCTCATTTTCACCCCGTTGCTAATATACGACGCTCTTATTCACAACTTTAGAGTTAAAGTAGAACCTTAGAAATCGTTTGAAGGTTTCCAATGGGTAAAAGATAATCGTGGTCCTGATTTATCTTAGCTGAAGTCGTTACACAGAATCTACGGTCGCAAGTAATTGAGATCTGTTCGAACGATACTCAATACTTGAAATTATATAACCCAAAACTGTTGTCACACAAAATATTCTCAGGTAATATGACTGCCACAAATTGTGTGTAAAAATAATAATCTACACCCAGAGATGTGCACTGTTATGACAAGGAAGGACCGAGATTCGTAAAATACACATGTTAGTGCAACAATTGCTGTTGATGCCCTTGTTTGTTCATTGCATTTCAGCTCTAGGATCTTCAGGACTAATGCGCGAAGTCTAAAGATCTGTTGGCTGGAGTCAATGATATTTTTCGAAAAAGCATATAACAATAACATTTATTTTTCAGTGAAAAGGATACGAAGTGTAACTCAGTGACGGATGCGGCAAAGTTTGGTGAGTGCGCAAATAAAAAAAATAACACGCGAAGCTGTTCAAGTAGTGTCCAAGGTAGCGGCCACGCTCAGAGTAGCAGCAGCAATACTAGATACAATAGACTAGCAAGAGGTATGAAAAGAAACCAGGTAAGTTGTCGAAAGAACGACTCAGGAAAGGATCAAGACAGTAGCTCTTCAAGCATTGGAACTAACGCTTCAAACTCGTCCACTAAGGCCAATCCTAAGGACAAACGCTTTGGTAGGTCCTCCAGTATTTTGTCAGACGTATCTTGCAATATTAAACGATGGCTACTTGTCCTTCCTGAACATTGCCTCCAATTACAGAAAACAAGGTCGTCCTCAGAGCAGGAAACGCTCAATATGGGACCCTAAAAATAGCCCTTTATTATCCACCTTATGACCGTGCTACCTTAAACAGCGAATCTATACATTTACAAATATAAGTAATAGTTGGTCCTGTTTTCCGTTACAGATGCTCCAGTCCTCCAAAAAATATTGGATGCTCAATGCAGTGAGTTCGTAAGTGGTTCAACGACTAAATTCGTTGTAAACATTGAATTTCTTCGCATGCGAAATATAGACGTCATAAGCCAAATTATTGTAACGCATTGATGTTTTTAGTTAAATATCAACTAAATCTTAAGATATTTTGTTCCTACTTGTGAAGGTATATACCTAGGTTAAATGTGTTAAGGAAAAGCCAACAATGAAAGAACTGTCTAATTTATTACCACAGAAATAATCTAACACACGGTGTCGAACCCAGTCCCTCAAAATATGTAATCGACCACGTTATCTTTGCGCCTTTCTCAACGAATTTGGTGTACGCTTAGCTGACACGTAGCGGTTGATTGTCCGTTCAGGTTTACGAAGCCCCGTTTAAAACGTAAACAGTTTATTCACCCGTGTGGTCTATATGTACAGATTGCATATACACGAGTATATCGCTATTGTAAATGTTAAGTACCGATGCCACGTTTGATGACGGCCTAGGCCGCGAACGCGACGGGAAACTCGTCTCTTCATGTCTGGGTAGTGAATCAGCAGAATAAGTTAATTACATGCCATCGGCTTTAATACCTTGGCTTACCTATATATGTAGACACAAATATGATCATTTGTTGAGAATAGCTCGACTTTTGTTATTAATTTAGTCTTACCGACTCCCGAAAAAGGAATTAGATCTTATAGTTCGTGCCGATTTGTCCTTTTGGACAGATAAGGCACAACTGCTAAAATCGGTTATTCAATTGGGGACAATGAAAAAGATCAATGTCAGATTAAATCAAAAACCCAAAGACGTCGTCTGGAAACGGCGTCTATAAACGAAAGCCAACAATTAGAAATCTTGAATTTTCAGCGTTAGATAATATGCTTCATCTTAGTGCTTCGAAGGATCAAAAGATAATTTAGTACTCTAATGTTATAATTGCAAGTGGCAGTTTCTGTGTATTTATCTGAAAAGACACTGTTCGTTAGCGTATGATGATGAAAGCCCACATCTACGTTTCGTAGTTGTTCTTAGGCTTGGTTTTGTGTATCCTTCTAGTTCTGTATCGGGTACCAACAAGATCGGCGAAAGACCGCCTGGACGAATATAGCGATAGTTTTCACACTGGGTCTGCTCCGTCTCGTATTTCATTGGGAGCCATACAGATATCTACAATGTACACACAGACGCTGCAGTTTATCACGGGCCACTTCCGTTGTGATTATTGATAGGTTCGACCAGCTTTTCATCGAACGCGTCAAAGTGGCTACTCTTAAAAATATTAGGTAAGGTTAATTAAAACTTTACATATATTCGCGCCCATTATTTAGCAACGCTTCGGAGCTACGGTATATATATAATAATGCTTTAGTTGCTACGTTAACTCTGCACATTCATTCCGCGCACCGACGTCCACATTTAATAGAGCTTTTTATATTTCGCGCCACCTCCCCCCCCCCCCCCCCGCCAACCCGCCGAATCATTCACGCCGCTTAGAACTTCCTTTTGAAATCTTCCTTTGTTCAGTTCACTTGACGCAAGACAAATGCATAAATTTGGATTTTCAGCTCAGAATATTTATTGTCGCCCTTCATTTTAAATTAAGTATATCACTTTTAGATCCCTATCATTAACGTCTACAGGATGACGGAGATAATACAGAAGCAATCGTTTGCTTTGGTTCGACGTTGTTCTTTCTCGTAAAGAACAGGGCGTTTGAGGTCGCCTTGACATCTTATAAACTAATAGGCAATCAGAATTTTTGTGTATGCAGGATTGATCTGTCAAATGGGCGTATGATATCAGCGAGCCAAGGAAGTGGTTCGGTCTTAATCAATTTCTATATAATAATAAACTAATATATATATATATAGTTTTTTGTCCACCTAATTAACGCAGTAATGGCGTTTACTCCGTGTATATATTACTTACCCGTTGAGTCTTTACTACTATTAGGTACGAATACAGTAATTTACTCTACAAACATCATGAATGCTTTGAATTGAGTTTTAGAGAAAACCAAAGAACTTAATACTCGGACTGTGCTTTGTTATTCAAAAATTCATATTATATCAATTTAACTACCCTAAAACGGTAAATGTTTAAGTCTAAGAGGCAATGTAATCATTAAATTGCTAGCATATTTAGAGACTAAATGTTTTTCTGTAGAATAAGGAGGTACTTCAGACGATCGGCTAAGAGCAGGAGAGCGCTCAAGCGTGAAGTGGGTCGAATTACACATCTCACAATTTTGGAACCCAGGGTAGGTACAGCGGCTTTGCCTAAAACGCCCTGAAGAGAACTATAGCCACCTCTGTTTTTCCGTTTCGAAAAACTAATGAACCTGTTAAGTTTTTTGTTTCTATATGTGAGAGCTTAACTTTTTTTTGAGAAGTAGCAGAACTATTGGAAGACTATAACAGGAAAAATACGATAACTATTGAGATACGTAGACAGAAATTTTGCGATAAAAGATTATAAAACAACACAAAGATCAAAAAGAAAAATAGGGCAACCGTTGGCATATCATAAAAGCACTGCATAAAAAGTAAGTGTAAATGGTTTGCCCAGTTAAAGTCAGTTTGCGTAAAAGACGGAAGATATATTAATTGCAAGAATTACAACATCTTTTCCTATCTAAGGTTTACATTAGTGTAACACACATTTTTAGACAAAATGTGTGAGATACATAAGTTAAATATTTAGCCTCTACAAAAAAGTTCTTACCATAAGATCGACGATGCATTCAGTGAAAAGACTCTCTCGTTTGTGCAGCTTCTAAGCCCTAAATCATTTTGCAGAAAACTTTGACATTCTCCGATCAAAAAGATGATTGAAAAAAATGTAGAATTTAAAAGTCAAATTTTTTTTACGTGACCTGCAAAAAAAGCTAGTCAGGACCAGTGGTCCAGCGTTTCAGCTTAGCATTTGTTTCTATTTATAAAGTATTTGTATTGATGTGCATTTGTTTAATGGAATACAGGGTGTGCTACGACCCGTTAAAGAACTTCGCTATTTCATCAATAAGAAGATTAGATACGTGTGGAATACAGATTTACAGCGGTAAGTATAACCACAAAGAGCGACGAATTTGTGTAGGTGAAGTTATTAAATTCTGGTATATTGAGATGATAGAACTCGGAGTCTTATGGATTTTCATCAATGAATGTTGAAATCACGCGCCAATTCGGGCGGAAGCACTGTCTTTTCATAAAGGATATCATTGCTTATCTCACTTGTGGTAATCATTAGAAAGTAGATGCTGATTACATTACTTAGTAATTAATATACAATATTATTGACTGGGTTGTTCTTTTTTTATAAGCTTTGTATAAGTGACTATTAAAATGGTCCATTCAGAAGACACCTTGAAACCGATTAAGTACCATGTTTTTCACTGTCACAAAGATCCTAAGCTTACGTAACTGTCAAAACGGCAAACGTACAGACAGGTGAAGTCGCACGTCATGGCGTGCTTTCGGCGACTGGATGTTAGTTTACGAAACCGAAGGTGGCCGGGTCGAGTCTCACGGTGGAACATACACCTTTCTAATCTTCCTTGCTGAGTTAAATATCGAGAAATAATGAACACTACAGTTTTAGACACAAGTTATTCAGGTTACTCTTGCAGTTGTTTAATATAAATCATAAT
>NW_019214167.1:91605-112746 GCF_002532875.2 Varroa jacobsoni | reverse complement strand
ATATATATATATACATATAAATAAATAAAAAAATATAATAGATATATAGCCATTTGCTTTGATCGTCAATATTTATTTTCCCTATTGTTTCTGTTGATCCCTCTCAAAATCGATTGCAATTTAGGATCAACAAAGGATCATTTCCCATACTTGAAAAAACTCAGACAATATTTTCCCTACACTACAGCGATCGTTTTATCATATTTTTTTTTAGAATAGGCACGATAAGGCGCTTGTTCTACCAGTGCCAGTATACCCTCAGAGGCATAATGAGGATTATCCACCTTTTATCGAACCAAGAAAGCCGTTTATGTACAAAATGAGTACTTTTGTTCAGGGTGGAGAAGCACAGTCTAAAGAGATATTTCTATTTAGTAATCGAATCAGTTTTTTGGTTTTACCTAGCACGGCCCTGACGATAATTTTCCAGGAAGTTCAATTTATTTAATTCTAGAGTATTAGCGTACATTTCAATTGTTTATTGCAGATTTAGGCCACTTCACGGACTCGACCACAACATTGAATGCTCATACTTTCAACGCTGTCAGGTAGCCAATTTTGCTGCCGAAAGGAATATTGCTTAGACACAATGTGTTTTTATTTTTGTGGAGATAAGTTATTCAATGCTATTTATGAAAAAGTCATGTGTTTCGCCATACTTAAGCAAAAGATGCTCATTGTATAAATCGTTTATGCTCATCCATTTCAGCCTCTGACAACAAAAGAGGCAGTCAGACGCCGTGTTCTGTTTGGCAATAATGTTTTACATGTCGAGGCCAGGACCAAAACAGCGATTTTCCGAACAGAGATTTTGGAATACGTGTACTTTCTTCAGGTGCTCGCCATCTTTTACTGGTAAGATGAAAAAACGCTGGAAGAGTACGTAAATCCTATAACGAGGTGAACAGATAGTTCCGAACATGCGCTTTCCATGATTAATCGGGATCTCAATTTTTTTTAATCTACACGGAACCGTTTGTGTGTCAAATATAGACTTTTCTACACAAACTGGTTAGAACGATGCCACTGTGCATCTGACGACACCAACACACTTTTAGGAATCAATTTGGTGTTTTTCTTTGAACGCCAAATAATTCGTTGTTTTCATTTCGTTGTTTGTGCTTCGAATAACGTAGCTGCTATTGGCGAACCGCGATTTTTTGGCTTACAGCAACCTCTCATGTACAGATCTGGAGCGCGTTTACCTACGAATTGTGATATTATTATTCACGGCGCGCATTTGGCTACTTTAAAGTATTTTCTAGTTAAAGATAAGTTTCCAACCGCATCAAGTAAGCGTTTCAACTACGTCATATATAACTATGGTCATAATGTGTCGGGTAGCAAATACTATATGGCAGCTGAACGAGAAAATACAGAAAGCCCCGTCCAATGCCTGCTCTTTCTATAGCCGACTGGACCTGGGTTGAACGAGCTCGCATCATCTGTTTTAAGGAAGTAGTAAATATTGGCATAACTATTTGGTCACTACTGGGATCGCTGATGATACGAGTTCTCAGGACCGAGCGCAGGTGACTTAGTCTCCAAACCGGATCTTCGTGTTACGTACGTTTGGCCAGCCTAAAGTGTACTAAGAAGTGCAGTAATCTAATATTTGATACTTTGTCTTTGAAGGTTCATCTCGGAAGAGTATTTCTATTATCCGCTATCGATTGCTATTTTGCTGGTAGTTTCGCTCGTCACTGATATAAGGGAGGTGCACGGCAATCAACTACAATTAGCAAAATCGGCTGGTCCGAAGGAGGTTCGTAGAAAATAACCTTCATCAGTTTCAGCTTTTTCTAATGCTATCTATTTTTACTTATAACGATCGTTAGTATTAAACATTTCAGTAATTTACTATGGTTAGCCAGCGGCCCCTGGTTAATGAGTAAACCAGGGGGTCGTTGATTAAACTCTATCATTGACGTACACTACAAATTTGTTGAAAGGGAGGAAATCGGCCAACATGGACTTACACAATGTGTATCTCCTTCAAATTGACCGCATGTCCATTTAGCGGTCTATTTTGGAAACAACAACAAAGAAAAAGCTAACTTAGGACAATGTTAACTGATTCTACTGGGATCAGCCAAACCGAAATGTATAGATTGGATAGAATATTCGAGCAACGAGTCTATACAGCACGGAAGAATGAACAACAGACGGCTAGTTAATGCACTTTTCTCTGCATCAGCGTGTATTTGTAGCAGTTAAACGTCAGAAGGATTCAGGCGTGTTTCTCGACAAAGTACCTAGCGAAGAACTTGTGCCTGGTGAAGTGATCATTATTCCTCGTCACGAGAGCCAGATGGTTGCAGATGCTGTTATCATCGAGGGCAGGTAACATTTATCTAGCTTGTTTGGGATTTGCGAGTCGTACGTCATCGATCGCATACTACAATATTCGGCTTGGACCATTTGTTACCAGCCGACAGATTTCTTGATATGGATTTAGAAATTTACTATAATAAACTGTTAACAGAAACTATCAATGAGCTCCAGTCCAAGTATTGGAACGCATACATATCATTCATAAAAACGTGTCACTGTATAAGGCTCACAGGTTCAACTCAGGACGTGCGAGTAAAGAGACAAGGGCGTCAACTAAACCTGCGATAATCGACGTCATATTTCAGTTTCAAAAATATACTGTATGGTTTTTTGATAGTTTGGTGGAGACATAGCTGGAAAAATACAATTAGCCTATGAACCTCTACTCGCGTTTAAGTAGTAAATCAGGCATGTTATGTGGACATGCTCAGGAAGAGAAGCCTTTGAACAGTTTTATCTTAACCGCCACGTATTTTCTAACAGTTGCGTTGTAAATGAGGCTGGCCTAACAGGCGAAAGCGTGCCAGTGGTGAAGACATCTATCAAAGCTTGCATAGGCCGCAACATACTCTACAATTCTGAGAGGCATTCCAGATGTACCCTATTAAGCGGAACGGATATCATGCAGACGAGGTATGTATTTTGGTCCATGTTTTTCTGCGCAAAGACATCTACATATAATGCCCCAAATAAATACGCACTGATAGATATTCTCCTTTAGACAAATAGTATATATGATTGTTCGTTTGGCCGCTTTAGGGCCGACTAGTTTAATACAAGATAAGGGAATATAGGGAGCTTTGGGCATGCACACTTACAGCGCTTGAACTTATTTGTCTACGAGTGGCCGATAATTCTTTTGTCGTAGACACGTTAGTGAATTAACTTGAAGCACCATGTCTTCGGTTAACTGACACTGGTTAGCGATAAAGGTGAGACGTAGGTGATCGAGGGTGGAATGACCTATTTGACACCTGAGTATATTATGGAACTAGTTCTTTAGGATATATATGGAAAGATATGGACCAACCGGTATAAGTGTTTTTGCAAAAGTTTGTCACGGAATAATTATGTATTATTGCATGCGTTTATAAAAATCCTTCCAATACGCAGGAGCAGCAGAAACGTCGAGGCAATGGTGATTCGCACAGGATTCTCGACTGAAAAAGGCAAGCTTCTCGGTGCAATGATTTACCCTAAGCCTGTCGACTTCCAGCTCGCCCGAGATGTTGACAATCTACTGAAATGTCTCCTGCCAATTGCAGCAGTCGCATTTTTAGGGCTAATGACCTATAAGGTAGGCAAAGAAGTACTAATATAATTCAATGTCATGTCAAAATGGAAACAATTCCATAAATTAAGCACTTATCTATATCTATTGTACAGATAAGTCAGCTGTTTCGAATAATCTTTTCAGTTTTCTGTTTTTTTCTCTATTTTTTTTTCTCACCTCTATCTGTTTCTCACCTCTACCTATCGGCCAATCTCTGGGTAGGGGTTAGAAAAGGTCGAGTTGTAAGGAATTTTACTGGGTCTATCTGGGGTCTCCCGACAATCTAATGCAATGGCATGTCTGTCACCCATACAAGCTCAGAAATCTGCCCAATTTCCTGTTCATTGAACCCCAGTGTAAATGTATTCATAATTCATGGTATTTTATCATAACGATTGGTAGTAGTTATTTTGCTGTATGCTTGTTCTCGATAATTAGCGAGATATATTGCGCACGACTGCTTAGTGAAACTTTCAGTATACATTTCAGCTATCTTTATACATATATAAAAACATTTCGTTACTGCACTTTTTTCCTTTCAACTATGATTAATTCGTTTTTCAACTCCTATATCAATGCACAGAACCAATAGGTCTTCGCACTTCGGCCTGCGCCCGTTTTGCCGCTGCTTTAATTAATCTAATTGAATAGTGTCACATCCACACTCTAAACGTAGCTCAAGCCAACGATTGTCGCATTCTAGTATTCCCGCTCTATTTATCGTTGTTACCCTACCAGATCAACCTGTTTCAATTATGCTATTACCCTCGTCCAATCTGAAAATTATCCTCTTCTCTCTCCGAGCATCGCAACTAGCTCGTTAGTTTCGGTCTATAAGTCGTGAAATTGTCATATTACGATAGATTTGCTGCACGTGTCCTGTTGTCTCGAGAAATCACTAACCTAAACTTATAATCCCAATATGATGTTAAATTTACAATCGTAACTTATTCGTTCCCTTGCATTTTTCAGTGTTCAATAACTCTTACGAGCAAAAGACAATTTCGTCTTTGTATAGCAGAACGACAAAATGTTATATATTGTACCTATTTCATAAAACCGGAAAAAACAAGCACTTTAATCAGTATGTACAATTCTCATCAGTTGCCGAAAAGAGGAGTGTGTCTACTTACCCAATTTAGTATTAGGTTTTATGGTTTTGAATTTTTACGCGCCCTTAGTGTATGTCCTGGACCCCTAACACTGACGCAGACACTTCTCACGCTCCCGTTGCAGAACTCGTGTAACGTTCATTGCATTCAATCTATTCCCCGATTTCCACACCAATACAATTTACAAATGCGAAAATGGTTACAAAGCGAAAAGATGATCTTCGCAAAATCTTCCTATATGACCAAAGCATAAAAAATTGATTTGGTGCCTAGTTTTTATTGTTTTAAAAACAAATAACTTTTCAAATATGTTCAGCAATGGACCGGAAACTTGCTTAAGTTAGTGTTAGGTACCAAAAGAAAAAGAAACTGTTCGCTGAAATTAGTATTTAAGCTTTTTAAAGTACCGGTCTACAAAGGATCAGCTCAAAAAAGCTCTTTCAGCCACACGACAGACAACTTGAGCTTTAGCAATATAATATAACTCATTACTGTTAATATGGCAATTATGACAAACAGATGGGTAATTGGGGTCGCATTAATCAATCAACGAATCATGGACGTTTCAATTAAGTTTATGCCAAATAATTGAAAGATATAGATTGCTCTGAGTACTGTTGCCCGTTGTGTTGTTACTTAGTCGTCAAACAAGTATCTACATAACTAAAATATATAGTAGCTTTTAATTAGAGTGCTTCAAATATTGACTGAAAAATGTTGCGTCGTATGGATTCTGGGTTGCTCTGTGCTCTCATGCTACCACGGTGGGGTCTGACTAAACAGCGAGTGTTCCAAAATAATTACTTTGCACTGGACTTCAAAACTTCGTTCGACATAATTAGCCTTGCAATGCCTCCAGGTCTCCCGGCTGCCATGAGTATTGGTAACTTCCTCCATATTTACCTAGTAGACGCAATGGTGGATGTTTTACTTTAGGAACTTACGGCCTATTATGTACGCAACATGCTTTAAAATTAAGCAGTGATTATCATGACCAGCTCAAAAAGTCATATAAAATTTCTCCAGTTAAGGAAAAAGCTACTTTGTAGGTTGATCGACTTTTCGTTATCATAACGTTACATAATAGATTAATACATTTTGACGCTGTTATTA
The DNA here is from genome assembly GCF_002532875.2 of Varroa jacobsoni. Taxonomy (NCBI): domain Eukaryota; kingdom Metazoa; phylum Arthropoda; class Arachnida; order Mesostigmata; family Varroidae; genus Varroa; species Varroa jacobsoni. The sequence continues at coordinate 106,914 of NW_019214167.1, read as the reverse complement.
TGTTTACCACCGGGGCAAGCACAGCTGGTCGCGTTCCCGCCCAGCAGAGACTCTCCGAGGCACAAATATTCTGCACTTCACCGAAACATATCACAATCGGCGGTTGTATCACCTGTTTTTGTTTTGACAAGACAGGAACGCTAACTGAAACAGACCTCAACCTTTGGGGGGTCTTCGCCTTCGATCGACCGGAGCCGATAAAGGTTATTTGAAATATATAAATTTCTCCATATTGAAATGTATTTTTAGCGTATACACCGAATCAACAATTCATATAAAAGAACTAGTTTTCCTGTGTTTAAATACATTGCTAGTTACGAAGGTAGTAGCTTTTACAGTCATACATGAACGAATTTTACCAGCCTTTCGAACAGCATTATGTGCTAAATCCTAATTAACTGATGTTCTTCTTCACGGTATATCTACTGACGAAGAGTATCGTTGTTTTTCTAAATGCACTAAGGGAAAGTATCACATTAAAGGATCCATCGACTCTTCCATTTGACCATGCTATGCGTGTCGCCATGGCCAGCTGTCACGCTCTTACGAGGTCCTACGATAAGCTACTGGGCGACCCGATGGACGTGAAAATATTTGAAGCAACACGTTATGTGTTCGACGACTGCAATTTGTATAGTCCGTATGGTTACTATGCAAATGAGCGGATCATAGTAAGACCAATGTTCCAGGAAGCGAGTAACCAACACGGGGCAACCGATGACACAAAGAAAGGACCCCCGTTCATTCAGCGAAGCCGCCCTTTCGAGATTGGCATACTTTACGTTTATCCATTTTCTTCTGCTCTGCAGGTATAGCGGCTTAAATGGCTATTTACCGGCATTTGAAAGAACATTGAATTGATTATAACCCTAGGCACATTCATATTATAACCCTAGGCACATTCATAAAAGAATATTGATAAAATAAACGTTCACAAAAAGCTTTGTATTGCACATGTCCTACAGGACGCTCGATAAACATTTAAAGAGAGTAGAATGTGTATCCTCTGTAATAGCACCTCATTGACCGCAGAACTTCGACATAAAGCATATAATCACTATGTACAGGTGGTTAAGAAAGCAACAGGGCTTGGACATCTACAAAAATAAATCTAATACACATTTGATGGTACTATAGTTTTCTAAAACCGAGCGCTTAAAATCTACAACTACGATCTGGAGCGGTCCGTACTGACTAATCACACCATAGATAGAGCTATAGTTTGCAAGGCTAATATTAAAAAGTATATTTAGCTGAAATTCTACGTATTAGAGACACGTTCATTTCTCTGTAAACCACAATGAAACCCTCGAATGCAATACATTAGGGGGGATAAGGGGGCACACAGTAGGTAGACGAAGGGTTTGTGAAATAGGAGAACCAGTCAGAGTGGTTCTTTTACCTACTAGATCCTTAGGTCTGTTTAGACATCATATGAGAAAGATCGCATTGTGTGTATAACGCGGCACTTTATTAGATGAATGTTTATAGGTTTTATTTACAAGCTAGTTATTCACGAGGACAGGAGACAATAGCTTTTCTTTGGTTCCAGCGAATGTCTGTACTCACGATAGTAGACAACAGCACCAATTTGACTGTCTTTGCTAAAGGAGCACCTGAGACTCTAGCCAATTTGTGTGTAAAGGAATCCATTCCAAAGGACTTTAAAAAGAAGCTCACCATTTTCGCCAAGGAAGGCTATCGCGTAATCGCCGTCGCTACCAAAGAGCTGCCATCAAACATCAATAATCAAAATGTCAGTCTGCACTGCTACGATCAGCACGAACAGCTTTACGGTGAAATTAAGTCTTTTCCCACCTGAATATGGAATTGAAAAGCCACATATGCTGACTGCAATTTATATTGCACCCTTTGTCTGCTTGATCTTTATAACTTTATTCTGGCCATCACTGTTTCACGACGCAAACAATTTTAACTGTATTTTACAAATTGTTTTCCTTTTAGTTGAAAAACCTCTCGCGGCAGGAGATTGAATCGCAGTTAACTATGCTAGGGTTCATAATAATGGAAAATCGACTAAGGAGACAAACAAAACCTGTACGTGGTTATTTTTTTGTCTTAATAAAGAGGCTCGGTCTTTCCGGAAACCTTGATAAAATAAGCATACCTTAATCTGTGAAAATAGCGGGCTAGATGTACGACGAACTGTTCCAGTCTAAGGGATCTTCATAAACGGAGCAAAGATAAGTAACTATTTGCATGCTCATCCTGGTATAAGCACGCAAATTACCTCATTTTCGAAAATGGCGTCTAACGGTTACAGCCTATAGCGTAGAACTTGGTCTCGTATCGATGAGCACTTAACTTACATGTATTGAATTTCTCGATCAAGTCGCACAAAACATCATTCACCTCTGCAAAAATCTACCTAAGCTGTGGAGATCGCGATGCTGTCTCGTCGACCGTTATTGTTAAAAAAAAATGGCATTATATATTGCGACCTCTACCAGGGTTCCCCTTATTTGCACCTATTTCATGGCCAAAGACGGAAGCTGAACGTACTAAAATACATCACCATTAAGCCTAGCCACGTATAAGATAAGCTATTGGTTTATCCCTTAACAATCATGATTAGACTTTATTCATTGTCTAGACGATACAATTACTCGATTCTAAATAACGTCCTGTTGCTTTTTTAGTATATTCATTATTCCCTTGGGTAGCAGATGTCATGAAACGGTACAGAATTAAAATAGATCTTTGATCCGAACGCCATTTTGACTACTTACTTAGCATGTTGCTACTATTCGTCGAGGGAGGAATACTCGATGAAAATAGTTATCAGCCTTCGTGCGATGGCCACCAGTCTAGACCAATTTCTTTACTTAAAGGAATATGTCATTATCGTATTGATGAAGTTCGTTTCTATCTGCGGACTCAGCCTAGGACTGCAGCAAAGGTTGTTCTATCAGTAAAATTTTTGGGACGTCACTGTTAGGTGCTCAAAAAGCTAAAGGAAGCCAATATCCGGCCGATAATGGTGACGGGTGACAATTTACTAACGGCCTTAACTGTAGCTCGTGAGTGCGGCATGATCGAATCTACCGAGCCTATTATCCGGATTGAGTTAGACGACAGCGGTACAGACATCTACTGGGCGTATTACGACATTCAAGATCACGTGGAAGCCGTTGTAAGTCACAAATTCGTCCGAAAATGGTTTCAGACATGTTTAATGCCTGGAAACTAATCTTCTCTATTTGTGTCCTTCACGCTATGGGTGGTCACTATTGTAAAACCCGCTCAGTACTCGAGACGATAGTTATGATTTGGGCTAATAGGTCTGCTAAACCATTTACTAATCCTATGACTCCCATAGTCAATGCACTTTAACTATCGGTTCATTCATGCTCACTAACAGTGTTTTTTGGACATCGCTCCGCGTAGGCATTGCATACAAACTATACAGGTGTCTATTATCACTACCACTGTTTATACATGGTGTCCCAAAAATCTATACATATATAACATTCTACTTGTTTTTTTCAGGGCGTAATTGTTGATAGTATTGGATGAACTAAGATTAACTTTGAACAAAGAACATTTACAAAGGCAATATTGTTGGGTGTCCACCAGCGACTTATAATGAATTACAATCCAGTTAATCGATGGATTGGTTAATCCTAAATGGATTGAGTATCCTACTTCACAGGCGTTCACAGGCAATGTACCGAAAGACCAAGAATATCAACAAGCTTCATCAGCCAAATCGGAGTATTGGAAAGGTGTAGAAAAACATCCCCAAAGAATCTTCAAGATATTACCAAATGAAGTAAATGAAGCAAAATGTGATGGAACACATTTTATATGAAAAAGTTACATTTTCATAATAATAATACAAGTTATAAATGCATATAGTCCGGATTTTTTTTACACGCACAAGATTATTTGAGCAGTGAAGCTGTATTCAGGCAATAGCACAACTAATCAACAGAATTAAATTTACTGAGCAACGATAGATCCAGATGATAAGTAGAAACACCAAAAAGATATACATACAATTGATTATAGTCATTCATTCAAACTGTGTATATAGTTTTTTTGGGACACCCTGTATGATATACATGTCTACGGAAGTTCATTCTTTGACTTACCGATTCGCTTTGTTTATTCGAGGCGGTCCCATTTTCGTTTGAAGGCCTAACCTTTCAGGAATGTAATGGTCTTTGCAGGACAAAGAAATACGGATTTCGTATACCGGGAACTTTCAAATCGTGACAACTGGAAATGCACTGGCCATGATACGTCGACGTTACCCGAAGATTCTTCATAAAGTGATTGTCCGCGGAATCGTCTTCGCCCGTATGACCCCTGATTCGAAGACTCATTTTGTTGAAGATCTGCAGGTTAGCATCACTGTTGCTTAAAACGAGAAGGAAGCTTTGTGGATCGCGGTTGAATAATCCCGTTTGACGTAGGCAGAAAGAAACATCTATTATAAATGAAAGGAATTATTATTGATAGGCAAAGCGTAATACGAATCCGCACAAAATGATGGTAAATATCCTAGGTATTAGTACGCGAAAGTGTTCATACACTTACTTACATACTTAGGCGCTTTGTTGCAGGTGAAGACACATTGCATTTCGATGCTTACAAACTTTCATGACGAACTTAGCTTCACCTTGTTTACCGTGGATTGGGCCATTTTGGGTCGTTGAGATTCAAACACGGAAAGGTCGTTTACCTTTACTATTTTCGTTACGTGTTCGTTTTAAATTAGGCAATCAGGTTACTTATTATTATAATAAGTTAGGCGATCGAATGATACGAAGAAATTACAGCATTTGCTTTATAAACGGATGTACAAGGCTTCGATCTCATGCAAATATTGCTTAGAATCGTGCACGATATTTAAGGGGACCGAATATGAGAAATCCAAAAGTAATTTAGACAAATCTACTGCGTCTCTGTGTTCACTGGATAAGTAAGTTTTTGAGCAGATCCTTTTTCCACACTTTGTTACTCTATAATAAATAAAGGTTATTATTATAGTTATTTAACTAACAACTACCTTTACAATCTACTCGAACAAACCGCATTAAGCATGAGTTACAAATGGTTGTTTTTCGAAACTGTAGGTACTACAATTGTGTTGCCAGGTAGTTCAAAGCAGTTATGAGACACTATGCAAAATGTCGTCTGCTGTCAGGCTTACATTACCACAGCTTCTGTTTCTAATATATGCCCAGTATCAGCTAGAATTAAATATCTTTGGTAGAGTGAGACGCCACATTATAACCGCCTACCTAAATTAATCCGCACAACCTATGGATACCTAAAACTTGTAAAAATAGTTCTAAAGGAGGCATCATACAAAAATTCAACTTCACGAAGCACACCATTAGACATATTATCAGCACTATCGAAGTGATAACCTTTTTTCATAACTATTTAATATATTTGCTAAATTATCATATGAGATCAATGGTATCTGCTGCAAAATGCAAATTTATGCAAACAGCTCTCGCTGGCTTGTCTAAGCATTCGCTTATGATGATTATCAAACGAGTACCTAATTAAATCACATGCAACATTTCAATATGGGATATTAAATATGGGAACATATGGGATTTACGAGAAATAAAGCATTATCGAACGAGGCTTGCGCTACTGAAAACTAAAACTCGTCTTGATAATCTACCTAGAGCATGGGAAGCTTTCAGTATCGCACTATGCAAGCTAGCTTTTTATTTTCAACAGTATTTTTACCTATGGGAAATTCGAAAGTTACTTTGCCAGTGACACACTTCGTCCAGACAGGTCTATTTTTGTTGAAGGTTCAACTTCTTTGTGTAAACGTTTCTCATCTGTGGCTGTGCCGTAGGCGGTGGGCCATTGCGTTGGATTTTGCGGTGATGGCTTGAATGACTGCGGCGCGCTAAAAGGCGCAAATATTGGGATTGCTCTCCTGGGTTCCGAAGCTTCAATATATTCCCCCTTCACGTCTACATCTAGTGATATAAGTTGCATTATCAAGTTAATCAGGTGAGTTTCCATCTGAGCTATATGATCGTTCGAGTAATCTCAAATTGATTCAAAAAAGAATTCAGTTAAACGATTATCTCCGTTGCTGTGGGCCTTACGCTATCGTTCCGCGTCACTCCGCAGAGGGAGCGAGGTACGAGGAGTACAAAGCGCCCAAGTGAATGCGCTGTAGATAATATTTTGTGTATATATAAGGCAAGATCTGCACAAAGACTAATTCTGGGCAGACCTACAAGCAGGATATCACAGGATTCCTGCAACTTAAGATTAGAAACAACGACTGGACGGGGTAACACTCTCACTTATTTGCCGCTGGAAGTTTTCGTTAGACAAACCGTTCTTTGGGACTACTCGTTTTACGATATTATAGCCTATGGTTTATTGTGTAAGCTGCACTAGATCTACGACATCTATTCATCCTAATAAGCCGAAGAAAAGCCTTTTTGGAAAGTGTGTCAGGTTTAATTTAGGTTTGTTTTAATGAACGAACGTCGACTGTATTCCCCTTCTTTGAACAATGCAGCGTCAAATATCCAACGTATTATTGAGGACGATATTGTTTTTGTGTGTACATTGACCGGACAGACTATGTTTCTTCTACTTTACAAAAATCAATTTATCTTACTTCAATGATTGGACATCGCCTTATGAGATGGCATTTCGATTCAACTTCTTCCGGCAGCGTCGTATACTAAAACTAGAACGGTCGCAGGAGTCGAGGAGATATGCCGGTTCAACGATTCTAAGGGTATAAGAAACATATAAAGAGGTGCTAATAGGGATGTCTCACACGCTACATTTTCATGATCCATTTACACATATTAACGATGTGCTTTAGTGATCGGTCGCAAACTGCCGAATGGTCCGTGCTACTGATCGAGAATAGAAAAATAACCTTCAAAGAATCAGTTTTCAACCCCGTGTATCGATCCCGTGACCTAACGACTCTAACAAGATGATACAAATCAAGTAAAAATTACGTACTTATTGGAAATGAACGGTTCCCGATAGTTACTATGGACGAAAGTCCCTTCTGGTCAAAAGCTGGTCAGAAATCGACGCAGGCTAATGAACGATCAAAATTTTAGTAATTACTAATGGAACCATGTGAAACAGAACCAATAGAAGCTATCGGCAGAAGTGCAAGCACAATAGTCCTGATAATTAGAACTATTTTAGGAACGTCTATTTCACAGATAAGGCCCAAGTTCCTCTCAGAAAAAGCATATCTGCTAGCTATGAGGTAGTCATTGTGAGAGGTTATCATATATTTCAACGATCCTATATGAAGCTTCGCTTAATTATTTTTTACGTTATACTAGAAATCGTACGGTCGTAACAGATTAATACAATCATCTTATCTATTGACTGTATTTCAGTGAGTGTCGGGCCGCTCTTGTAACGTCATGTGCAACGCTCAGATTTATGGCATGCTACGCTTTTCTTCAAGGCACGGCTATAGTCATCGTTGAAATAGTTGGCGTTCAGTTTACAGACCTAGTATGCTTTTCTTCAAAATTTTTTCTTGTTAGGACACATTGGTAGCCGATAGCTGTTAATCTGTAGTCTATCGGCGCTAAGCGTCGGAAAATCCTTCTTCTTGAGCCAGAGAACGCAAAGGATGAATAGTATTGAGGGGCTGAAGTAGTTCAGCATCAGCTGCGGATATGAGGCAAAGAGTAAACATGCGTTCCCCATATGTATACTGCACCCTTCTTGATTCAATTCGGAGTAAAGTAATTTTGAATAGCTTATGTTAAAGTAAGATGATATATCATAAAAAATAAGATACTATAGTAAAAACAAAGTAAAGCGTATGACCATCGTCGTTTTCCAGCGAAGACATTTTTGCCGCATGGAAAATAGAACGTTGCCAGGATAAGCTGTGTCATATGCGCTTCTTGTCTTAACTGTAGGAGTTCGTTTTCATCGACATTTGCCTATCAATGGGTACGATGACGTTTTTTGGATTGACTCATCCAAGTGCTACGCTAGCGAAAACTCCTCCGGCAAAGTCAGCGATCGGCCTCGTGTCCGTGATATCAATCGTAGTCCACACTGTGATTTCGGTCTCGACTCAGGTTATCTTTGTATTTTTTTTGTGGGACGACGACGGTAATTGGTACGTGTCTCAACCGAAACCAACCCAGTAAGTACAGCCGCGGCGTATGCGGCTTTTACAAAAGACAACAGCCCTCGTGTCAGAATTGGACATCGTTGAGTGTGCATAGATAAGTCTGATAAGTGTTTTGTGTCACAGCTGCGGCAGTGGCTTTGTAAACGTAAGAGCCTCAAAGCAAGATTTAGGTTATGACATAGTGAATTCAATGATGCTATTCATTGTATATCGTATCCCGATCATATTATCTTGTTTATAAGGTATTCTTCGTTTTCTATCTTCTTTCTCTAACGAATTAACTGCGTGTGAAGTAATTATAAACGAATTGTTAACAGATCCTTGTAACACACAACACAACTTACCTACCACTGACGTTTGACTTTAGTGAGCATACGGATGGCACAGGCAATCTCGTCAACGGGAGCGTGATGCAAACGTAAGTGCTATGAAGGTTAGTCTGAGATAACTATAATAAAATGTTCATGCTGTACGCACTTACACAAATACAAGAAATATTAAATGAAGAAAATGGCAAAAAAATAAATTACATAATATTCCAAATGACAAATGGTACTAAATGGCCAAGAACAAAAACATATTTTCGAATTTATTGGATAGGACAATACTAGAATAATTTGTGCATGCCTAGCAGATAAATGTTGTAGAACATGTCAAAAGTCCTTAAGTCCAGTAGTTGATATCAATCGTTTCCTGTATGGTAGGTCTCATCAGCTGGAACCAACTGAGAGGCCTCAAGCATTAAAGCACTACATTGTGTTTGTCGTCAATGTATTCCAATACATCGCACTCGCCGTCGGCTTTTCCGTTGGTGCCCCCCATCGGCGAGCGCTGATCACAAACTGTGAGTTACGCTGTTCAACTAGACGTTATCCTGCGTTGCCCAGTTGTTTACGAACACATATATATACACGTAAATACAGTTCATTCACAGAACTTGGTGTGGTATAGGTTTTTGAAAGTATAGGTAAAAATTCTGTAAAAAATATAGAATTAATGTGACCTCAGAGTCTCCAGTATGGAGCCTTCGTTAAATAAGCGTACTTTACAGCTTACGGGAAGCAAGGCGGGTAGATAGTGGAACTCACGCCTACTGGAATGATTAGCATCTCTACTTTAGCATACGAAACTAATTAACTACGACTTGTTGCCAAGTTAATATTTGAACCGTAAACAGATGATTACCCAGAAGATGCAGTACTTCAGATGTATAGAGTCCTGTCTCTGAAATGCCAAAAGAAGAAGTTCATGGGAGGCTCCTATCAGCGCGGAACTTCCTTTGGTTGGGATATCTGGTTTTCCTGATATATTCTGATAATTTTTGTGGCATGTCCAAAAGACCGAAACGTCTATTGTACTTACAGGGGTTATGCAATGCCACGAAGTTTTGAGTATAACTTGAGTATGCCCCGAGTATAACGACACAAAGCCCCGTTAGCGACTTCGTTGACTAATCTAGAACTAGAAAAATGCATTCGAAACATCTCGGGTGTATTTGAGGATAATGTCAACTCGTATGCCTTCTAAGCTTATTTTTTTAAAAATCATTTTGAATTTTCATGAACACTATTTTTATGAGGTACGCTATTAAAATATATTTGTAAAATATGAACTATTAAAATATATCTGTCATAGGCCTTACTAACTATGAGAGTTCCATAAAAAAAATGTTGCCTATTTTCTGTATTGTCTCTTGCAGATTATCTGGTGGCCTATCTAATAGGAATTTCTTTGGTGTGCACGTACCTAGCTCTTCAAACGGCCGGTTATTTATTAGATCTCGGCTATCTGCCTATGCAGCCGACAGAAAGACTACTTCTTGTAATACTGGGATACGGCCAAATCACGGTCTCATATATTGTTGAGGTAAATACCTCGCATCCGCTAATGCTATTGCCGTTTTGCTTTATTAACATATGTAATATAATCACTCAATATTGAGCTAAGATGCAAACAGGTCGTCTCGAACGATAAAACCATTGACTGGAGCTTCCTGATTCGACATAGCTTCTTGATCCTGACTTCCCACTCCCTTCATGCCACGTGTCAACTTTCCGACGGCATTTAATCGTGCCGCGACGTGCCTTACAACTTTTTCATGTCTTCCTGTTTTGTCCTGTAACTTGGAAGCATCATTGTTCACAAAGTGCAGCGATATTTTCGATGATCTTTGATGTTTTTCCCTGTAGAAATGGAAGATGATTATAAAGCTTTTCTGTCGTTCGTGTGGTACAATGATTTCCTTTTTAGAACCTGATTATGACCTATTTGTCTCCCCTAATTAGCGAGCGAGATGACCGCCTACATCCTCCAGAATTTACACGACTTTATCGAGAGGTACGCTGAAGTTAGTAAGGTCACATTGATACTTACAGTTAATTCTCTTTAGGTAATAGAAACAACGAATAATGGTTGAGTCATACCAGTTACACATAGTATACTTTGTTGCTGTTGAGACAGCACGGCATAGTTCCGCTTTTACGGATAGCATATACCAAACAGTCATTATTTTTAGAAGCATTGATGATTTGCACCGGCGTCGGCCGCCACTTAGTTAGAGAGCTAAAAATTATGTGGGCACTCGCTTGTCAAATGATTCTATTAAAAGATATAAAAATCAAGTCGTTTGGCCCCCGTCATAGGTATTAAGCAGAATGGCTTTCCTTCTTTGGATATGAGAAGAATTGCATTGTCTAGACATCGTTGATTTCTCATTTGCTTAAGTCGCGTTTTCGTTAACTAATTTCTCGTTTTTTTTTTTTACCCCTTATTCCACCGATATTTAATTTTCGAAGTTCCTTATCAGGTTGCTGTACGCTTCTTTATCGCATAGTGTTATCAGTGTATTGAATCTTGCTATTTACCAATGATCACTTTATATTTTTGATGGCCTTTAAAAAGAGATGCTACAAAGCATCTTCTAGGTAGCCTTTCTCCACAATACACAAAACTATCAATAGGATTCGCATAATGCATTTGGAGATTTGTACGTATCTGTTTGTTTATTCTCGGAAAGTTTAACTTGTGCCTGTATCCTCAACACTAATATGAGACGTACGATTCTAACCGTACTATTGAGTTACTGTAAGTACCCAACGTACTATTTACAGTAACTCAATAGTTACAGTAAACGTTAGGTCACTATATATGAACATCGGATATATATTATATGGTTATATTATAACCATATAATAATATGTATTCGATTGGCAAATTTCAGCTCCAGGGCCAGGATCCCTCTTCTTGGCTGCCGAAACAACAAAGGCGTTCGGAAGACGATGACTCATCGCCACCAAGATCGAACTCGTCGAAGCAAGACCAGTGCCCACCAGTTAGACCGTCAATTATCAACACTATTGACCCGTGAGTGAGAACCAATAAACGAATCGAAGGCTTACTTTTTGATTCATTAAAACCACTAGCGGGGCACGTTTATTAAACCAAATGACAAAAACGACAATTTGCTAGATAAAAAGATTTGTATAGATTAGATACGTTATGCCATATAAATAGACCAGAGAGAAGTGTATCACTTAAAAACCGCTTTTAGAAATATAGCAGCCTGCTTAAAATGATTTGCAGAAAAGATTTTTCCTCCTTGATATGTCCTTTATCCTTTACAAGTTTACTGTTCTTCCTGGCTTCCTTTTGATCGAAGTTCTGTTATATTGATTAGAGATTTACTTTATTGTGCGCGTTTCCGTGTTGATATTTTTAGCTGCCTATCTCGGTAGCGACCTTGCTATCAGCCGTGTGTAACGCTGACCAAAATGGTTTTGTCGTTGGCTATCGGAACTCCAGATGGTGGATGCGAGCCCTCAGTTGATCCTCGTTGGTACACATCCGTGCCGTTTTCTGATTGAATAACAGTAGTAAACTGGCCCATTAGAGAAACTGAAGCTGACTATTGGAAATAGAAGTTTCTTACGCTGAAACGACAATGCGCTGCAGTACCTTTATTCAAATCAAAGCCAGTAAAGAATAACTGAAGGTTACCAATGTTCGTGATAGCTCCAAACGGGTTGATTTAGAGACGATCGAAATAATCCAAAGTGCAATGCGTTATCTAGATTATTCAATATAAACTTTCGTAATCGTTTTTCGTGGATCAGGCAGTAGGGTGCGAACTTTGTTGTCTGGGACAGAGTAAATGAGAAATAGGAGAGAGCTGTTAGAAACGTGCTTTTATTCATTGCTTTTACTGGGACAAATTTTGTATTTTGCGATATTTTTCTACACGTTTGATCCTCCGAAGCAATCTAATTTTAGACTGATTCGCTAGACTTGCTACATTGCTACTAGTATTGTAGGTGCATATGTACATACCACTCTTTCCATAACTGTGTTTCAGAGTCCGAATAAAGTTCAGGGAAAAACGTTAAAAAGTATAATGCCATATAAGACCAAACGTCGTTCTGGACCTGGAAGTTGATATGCCCACATGCGAGTCTCGCTCAATCGACGTACTTGTTGGTTAAGAATAATATTACCTTGTGTAACAGGAAAAGTTTATGCACTTGAAGTTCATAGAGCAGTATGCAAAATCCAGCCCTAAAAATTGCGGATGACCGCAAATATGCGGTACCGATCTGTAACTCATCAACGGTTTGTAGAAGCAATATTAGTGCAGTATGTGAGCAGGCTCAAATAAGTTACATAAACCTTTACTAGGACACAAACTGGCGGCTTCTAGCACTTTACGTAGAACTTGTGGAAACTCGTATTGAAAAGGGAAAACGTGTTTAGATTCCGAATGCTATGTTAAGACCAGCACTATCTTATAAGAAATTATGCTGTCAGACAAATAAATATTTCTTATGCGTTACACCACACAAAAGAGCGATATAATAATACTAAAAATATTAGGGCACAAAAGGTCTATTTTAGTTTTTGAATCTTTCAAAGATTAGTCCAAATATGGAAGGATCGTGACGTTCTAATGGCAACTGCAGCGTATGACCCTTACTTAGCATTCCGTAATTCAGATACCATTGCCGTTCCTGGTGGGAACGTGCTATTAACACGTACTAACCCCTGGTCGGGATAGAATCTCGTAAGACGATGTATTTTTTTTGCACTTGCTTACATTGACGAAATGATAGAGCAACAAAGAACGCTTTCAACAAATAATACGAGTCACTTCTGGTAAGTAACACTCGATATAATTTTTTGGACGCTTCTTAAACGAACCATATCTCACTTCGGAAAAATTCAAGTTGTAGTAAATAAAAATACCATACAAAAGATCTGGCGATACGTCATTGAAATTGTAAGCTATTATTATTACTGCAAAATGCAAGAGTTGGTTTCTTCGTGTCCTTCCAATGCGATTCAAAGCTGCTCTACGCTTAAAGATAAAGAATATTTACATTTATATGTCATATCTACTCTTTCGCTGGTCTGAGCAGCAGTAAATTTCTGTAACAATTTGTATAGATGATCCTGAGTAGCTGCTATCTAGTTTTCATTTGTAATACGCGTGATTACTCACACGTTTATGTATAAATTTTATATTTTACATATTTTGTCTTTATTACACAATCGATACCTGAGATACTTCGACTTTGCGGTTATTTACACGTAATCTTTAAGACGATGAGATAAGATACTGCTGAAATTATTTTCTATCTTTGTCTCCATCCTTTACCGTTCTTGCGAATATACCTGCAAATTTTTACGTAACCGTGTTACGTTTAATGACAGTTTTAAATAAATATCGAGGCATCTTAGTCATGTAACCGCATCCGCAAGCTACCTCTAGCGCACGTAACGTGGTCGGGCTTCAAGCCGTTCACTATATGTATATACCACTATCCTATTTTTTCGATGGGACATAAATGGGTCGTTCCCGTCAACGCTTATTGTCAACTTAGCTGCCGTGCAAGCAGATACGCTATCTAATTATTTTGAGTTTAATTCTTCCTTCCTTTTTTGAGTAAATGTCGTTATTCAGGAGAGTACAAAGACTATATGCTTCATCCGCCGTTCCTTAAACTTAGACAGCATTACTTGGTTACTGGAAACTTATCTAGGCTAGTTATTGTGCTGACGGATTCAACTGACAAGACAATGAGAAATTTAGCAAAATCTCCCGGATACAGGAGGTCCTATTCCTTCGACTAAGTAATGACTTGTAGATTAGTGAGTACAACTAAGAGCTGCAGTTTTTTGATAATTCAATCCCTTATTGGTATCCAGCCCTAAAAGTAAACGCTACTTATAGGAATATAGAAACTACGTCATAGACAAATATATCTTTCGTCAGTTTTGAGGGTCCCTTCCTTTTTGTGACACACTGGAGGAATCCACATAAAAACTCATATGCATTGTCATGAGCTTTTAATGAAATAGAAGAATCGTTGCCGAATTTACGATGACACAGCTGTCTGAAAAATTAAAAAAAAAAAAACTCATTCTGAGTTGAAAAATATGTCAGAAATCTTCCTCTGTTGATACGACATGTCTGTGACATCAGCAGAGTATCTTGTGCTGCTTTTACAGAAAATCTAATTATTACCATTTCCCGATAAGCTTCCTTCAGAGCTTCGATTGTGTTGACGCCGGTCAGGTTATTGTTTTCGTTACTTGGAGCGTACGCATGGTGGGGGTAGCTCGGATTTTCACCTCGAGGTACCACCTGTTTTGGAGAATGCGGACAGATGAACGACATTATTGTTGTCGCGTTACAGAGGGGTAGATGTAAAAAAGCCCCGACTGTTTGCGAACCTTGAAACATCCGTATGTTATTGCTATAACTTCATCTGGATATAGTTTGTTGAAAGGTAATTTGGATGCATCTAGTTAGTCAAAGCAAATCTCAGTTAGTTGTAATAGTAATAATATTGTTCATATTTCACCGTTTCAATTTTCTTCACCGTACAATTTTCTAGGTAAAGATCACTTGCGTTTCTATAGAATTGCTCCTATAAATATTTATGTATCCAATGTTAGTTCTACAGTATTACTCAGTTAATATTGCTTAGTTTTCTTGCTGTTATATAGGCATATTTCACATAGTAATGGGCCGACGCTGAGAAAATAGATGCAACACACAAGTAGTGAAAACAAGATGCAAACCTTGTTAGCGCGGACGTGGAAAGGAAAATGGTCGTTAGTCCGTGACGGCCAAACCATGTGCTGAAAAAGACGTGCACGTCATTATT
>NW_019214167.1:76900-91505 GCF_002532875.2 Varroa jacobsoni | reverse complement strand
AGAAAGAGAAAGAGAAAGAGAAAGAGAAAGAGAAAGAGAAAGAGAAAGAGAAAGAGAAAGAGAAAGAGAAAGAGAAAGAGAAAGAGAAAGAGAAAGAGAAAGAGAAAGAGAAAGAGAAAGAGAAAGAGAAAGAGAAAGAGAAAGAGAAAGAGAAAGAGAGAAGAGAGAAGAGAGAGAGAGAGAGAGAGAGAGAGAGAGAGAGAGAGAGAGAGAGAGAGAGAGAGAGAGAGAGAGAGAGAGAGAGAGCAAGAACTGTGCGTGGATCACGGGAATTAATATATCAATAGTTACGCAGTGAGGGTTTACAAGGCATTATTATATTACAATTTTTCTAGATGTGCCCGATTTGGAAAAATTGGAACAAGAATTATACCGAACGCAAATATTTTCAGTACTGAAAAAAATCAAAGGGGTGGAGAAGCAGGACGAAAATCGATGAAACTCTGTTTTCCGGTTGTCGTTTTACTGTGAATAACTATAATGAATGATGAAAAGCAGTAACGCCCAATATCAAAATTAAAATGCCTCTAGTTGTTGTGAACTAAAATTGATGTCACACTACTATTTATCTAAAAAGCTGTGCCTGCGCTGCCCACAAGTTCCTTCTATCTTTGCCACACGAATTTTGTTTCTTTTGGCATACGAATAGAGAAGGCAACCAAAGAACAGCACTAGATATTAATTTCACCTGAATTTTGACAAAACAGAAAATTACCACTCGACACGTGTGTCTACGATCTCATATGCTTCTGTCTGTATTCCATTGTCAACCTTAAGCAGTTGATCCAGAGTGAAAATAATAGAATATTAAATCGAACAGATGAATTTAATTGGAATTTTTTTGGAAGTTTTTGCCGTTTTTCTTACTGCTGTCTTACAAAGTAAACTGACTAACATCCGGTCAAGGATATCATCACAGGAAGCCTTTTTTGAGCTTTGTTGCTAAGTCGGGCCTACAGATTTCTACAGATTGGAGGTCTATTCCACCTCGATGCTAGTTGCCAGGGAGGCACACGGCAGCTGAACTCTGTCTCTACCTAGTTATGTTATCGCAACTATCTCAAATGTTATCGTTATGTTAGGAGCAACGTGCACTTAACGAGTACGGGAGTGATACAGCCTTTCATCATCCTTTATAGGCCATCAGAACGGATCTTAAATTGCGGATCTGTTAGGCTAGAAAGACAACCAGCTTTGTGTTCGTACTCCGCACAGAGTCTCTTTCCTTCCTACCAAACCTTGCTACTAATTTCGCGTTTTTTTTTTATCCAATTTACATATACCCTGTGTAAGTTACGAGTGGCTTTGATTTATGGAATAGAGTTCAAGTAGAATGTAGTAAGCGTTTGCCCTTCCAAGTAACCCTCCGATATCGTTCAGGTATCTCAAAGATGAGACTAGAGGACCACACCGCTTTCCGACGAAAGCACCCCATCCAAAAAGTCCTATTCCTAGAAGCACTATTCCAAGGCTGGGGAAACAGCTAGCAAGTCCTGTTCTTCTGGGAACAAGGGATCAAGTTCGCTTTTGCGATGAGCGGCCCTCATTAGAAGAAAACTTGTCTTTGCAGAATTTACCGCTAAAGGGATTTTCCCACATATATTTCAATAGCCATTTGAACGCTTTCTAATCCAGGGTGACATGCTTTACTCCAACTTTTCATTTTACCTGGGCACGAGTTAGGATTGTCAGTGCTAATTGTCGCACAGCATTTATTGCAAATTTTTATATGCTGTAGGATAAATAGCCATAGCATAGCGGACACACCGGAATTTTACCGAATTTCCAGACGGTTCGTGAACTGGATCTTAGGATCCTCGCCAATACTTGGAGAAACATGCGACTAAGATGATGGGCTAATAGTTATTAATACGAACCACTACCTTTAGATGTTCTTGGATAAATGACTCACGTCTGTACAAGTGGAAACTTACAAGGAAGGCGATATGCGCGAAGGCCATAATGAGTTCTTCGACGAAAGATACGCTCTTTTCACGAATCCAATTGGGAATAGCGAATGTCGCTATAAGAACCAGTGCCGGCATCGATACGAACCACGTCGTGTAGATAACAACTAACTGAGTGTAAAACGATAGCTTTTCTGGATATCTGTACAACGTAAATACGACTGCGTAAACAAACCAGCCCCACGACAGAAGACGTAAAACGACAATTGCGTAACCAGCCGGCGATTCGTACAAGTACAGTACGTAACCCGGATCGAACACCTGCGGGCGGCAGATGTCATTAAACAAGCAGATCGAATGATAGACAGAGTATTAATAAAATAGTTAGACGAAAAAATACTTGTCACATTCGGAGCACAATTTTGTTTAATGTTTCACGTGTCTTGAAATAAATGTGCGCCGCCCTTTTTTTTTTCAATATTGGATGTGATCGTAATCAGTAAAAATAGAAGCTAACCTGCATAGTTTCTTATTATTATTATGTACATTTACAACTAATCGAAAGAGGGAATTCACCATCATTAAAAGTACTCTTTTTTTACTTGATGGACTAAAGCTTAGGCTAGAGGAGCGGATAATTGCTAGCTCAAATCGACATATAATAAACTACCTGTATGATAAAATTAACAAAGAACTCGAAACTTCTCCCTTTAAAATTTCTATTTGTATGATTTTGCTATTATATATGATGACTATATCACTATGCGCCTTGAGAAGATATCTGTAATTTCTTCGTGAGTGCGACCTCTGGTGGAATGCACGTGAGACTGTATATTAAGACCCATGAGTAGGTTATAACATGAATAGTAAGCTTTTTTTATGCGTTTATGTGATACTAAATTTAGTATATTCGGCTATATTGTCATGCCTTGGAAGGTTCATAACAACGATAATGGTTGTCTATTTTCAAATATGCTTCTAGTTGATCAATGGAAAATTATTCCAAAGGCACTTACACATTGTTCGTACATGAGAAGGCTTACATACAGAACCGCATAGGAGGCCATGAGACCGTGGATTTTGATTGTCGTTCTCGCTTTAAGCCTTGCGCGGGTGACCGTGTAGCCCTTTCCTATCAACAAAAGCATTAGCTGAAGCGAAAGTGTCGATACTGTCGTGAAGATGTTTGCTGTAAGCAACAAAAATCGGAATGGTAATCGCGCTGCTATTGTTAATAGTAGTAAAATCTACTTGGCATCGTCAGCCTGTTAATAGTGTTATCATCAGGGCCTGAAAGGATGAAACGATAGTCTTCGATACTAAAATAGCTTATTTCTCTGTCGTAAGCAGGTCAACTCTTTCTTTTTCACTCAAGTACCCGAAAAAAGAGATATGAAATCGCACTTTTTATGAGTTATATCGTTTTGCGGTATCCAATGTGTTACAATGCAAAATAATCGTGTGTCGCCGTTCTTTACGTCAAAAGCAATGTGCTTTGACTTGTTCAAAATGAGGTTTTTCTTGTCAAGCATACCGATGAGTTTTATCCCTGAATAATCCACTCCAGAGTCAGCTATAATGTAGTAATAGCCGATGATCATAATGAGATGAGCCAACTGAAAGCCTAATGAGATAAGGTACAATTTGTATGTTTTATGCAGAAGATTACGGCTACTCAGTTTATCTGAAAAGAGAACCCGAAGGATGGCACAAAATACATTTTAACAACAACATCATTATTATTTGGATTATAAGAATGTAGAATATTCACTCTAATGTATAGTTCACAAGCTTCAAAGAAGCTCTAATTCATACACGCACGTCAAAATTCCGGGTTTAATTGCTCTCGTTATAATAGAAGTGGATAAAATAGTCGATTTGAAATAAAAGTCGTTAACCTTTTTTACCCCTAACGCGTTTATTTTTATTGCCTAAAGAGAAACCTGTTTACTATTAACGTAATTATAGGCACCATAGTGACAAGAGTTAGTAATATACAAACGCATAGGTCCTGGACGCCATCTTACTTTATTTTAAATTTGGCGCCAGAATAAGCACAAAAGTGGCTCGTATAACATCCCGAGTTTTAGGCCCGAATCTATCCGATAAGGCTATCAAATTGTTGAAAAAACTTAGCCGACATCTTCATTTATTTAAATTATAGGTATTTATAAACATAGCTACAAATAAAGCAGTCTGAAAAAAAAAACTTGATTTATACATGTGATAAGAGATTAATTTTACCAAAATATTAGAGTCTCATGTATTCAAGGCATACAACGAGACTAGTTGATAAGTAGGTAAAAAAAAAACTAGAACGAATTACCATTTGCTTGACAATACTCACAGGCAGTGTATGAAGCGAGGCCGCAGAGTATTACGTAGATGACAAGAAATGCAATGTCAAACTGCAGTATATCTGCAAAGAGAAATCAGCATAAAAAAGTTGTTTGTCCTCAGAAAGGTCGACACACAATAGGATGTTATGTTTAACAGAAGAATGAACTGTAAAATTGACAATATTCTGCATTTTGTCTGAACGTTATAGCTAATTATTACATTACGTGTATATGCATAACATATATATACACACCTTTTAATACTTAATTTCAAAGCAATCTGAAAATGGGCGACCCACTTCTAAACATTGTTCTGCCTCTAAGTAGCATACACAACAGGGGCGGCCACTTTATTACCACGCCACAAACAAAGGCAGTAAGTATTAATAATCACAACATTTTGTCTAGGCCATTTAGACAAAGCATGCCCCTTACAATTATCCGTTGAGCTTTTCGCATCCATTCACGGCATCTACAGAAGAAAAACAGTCCATGCGGTAATATTTCTAAAACATCAATTAATATCAACTTGGTGTTGCGAACTTACAAAACTGATCGGCTGAAAAATGCATAAACCACCAGCGGTCCGCGTCGTTTAGCGCGTCCAGTCGGTATCTATAAGGAAGAAAGGAAACGCAAGACGAACGACACGCCCAATAAATTCGATTTTTAAATACTAGTATTATATAGAAAACGTCAAACATTTGTCACGATAGAACTATCGTTTGTATGAACGGTGATCTTGCTTCATCGACATATTAGGAATACGTGAAAGCTGACCATGTGTATCGACTTAGTACTTTTACTGCTACAAGTAGAAATTGATTTCCTATGTATTCACCGTCACCCTCCAAGGCCTTCTTCCAACCAGGTTAATCGTTACCAGGAATGGCGTTGAAAAGGATCTCTTCACTGTCAAATATATGATTACTGATTTCATTTGCTTGTGGCCGAAAGAGATGATAGCGTTTCATGACTAGGTTATGTACGACCTATAAGTTTCGTGGAGAGAGATGATAGAAACTAATCGAAAGTTCTTATGTTTTAATATGGTAATTTCGCATATAGATAACTTACCCGTCAGATGAATACATTCAATACGGTATCGATTAACATTATGTTGTAGCTAATTTGGGAATTGAGTTATAAGCGATAGACGATGTGTTCAATGCTATAGGATATAGGGTAACTTATATGTGAAATCACACAGGCGGCGGCTTTACGCTTAAACCAGGACAGTAAACGCAGATGTCAACGCTTAAAGGGGCCGCAAGGTATGTGTTTGCAAATTTGAATAAGTTTAGAGTGATCAACGAAAGTTAAAAGCTGTCGGTCTGATCGAATGGCTCAAGAATACCTGAGATATAAACCAGTGTAATTAGCTTTTTTATTCGCGCGTTTTCGACAGTTCGCTGTAGCAATATACCACCACCGAGGACGCGCAGTCTGGAACCCGATAATGCCAGAACACTGAACCCTTGGCAAGGGATCCGTCGATGAAACGCATCCGCGTTCATTTACTTCAAGTAGAATCACCTGGTTTCGTCGCTGATCTAAAGGCTTTATGCGTTCCACACAGGTCTATAACAAAAGGCAGATATCAGTGAAGGATTAGCTGATTGATGGCTGATCTCGGAAGAAAAGTCTAAAACTTGTCAAATGTTGAAAAAAATACCCAACTTAATCATGAAAATATTGCTGCTCATTCAATTGCAAATAGATATACTACATATACAGGTTATCAGTGGGTTGTGGGTTAATTGCGGATTACGAATTTGATAAAAGTGTGCTTAGCAACGTATCAGTTCCTGTATCGTCGAGAGTATTTTTCTTATCAATATGATGAAGTATTTTCCGTGCCGGCAACATATCGGTAAGGTGTCTGGTTTAAAGAGGATACCATAAAACGATAGACAAAAGCGCAAAGTTTTTTTGGAATGTTAAAGATATATTTAGATACAAATCCTGACCTAATGACTAGGAAAATTTGAATATGTCAGTCAATGGATGCGATCTGTTGAATCCTGTATCGTGAATAAGCCCATGAGGCATGAAGCACAACAGAATTTGTTTCATTACGCGCTGATTAACATACAGGCTTATATACGTATTTACATTTAGTAGTAACACCTTTGAAATTGTTATAGCCATGCTACTAAATATTATATAATTAACTTCGGCAAAACATTAATAAATTTTACACTTTACAGGTCATATTCCGTCCTTGTCGTTCTTTTTTAGAGTTTAAATAGCCCAAATGCGTCATTGGAATAGAAAGCTTCTTTTGGGAAACAACTTTTAGTTATGTAGAGACCACTCTTGTTTTAAAGGACCGTTAAGCGCGTTAAAAAAATATATTCCTGCGATTCGAGATTGTTAAGGAATAAGAAGCATAAAATATGGTCTAATTTAAAATTGTTCAATTCTTTATTGAACTATTTTAAATTGAACGGCAGTAAATAGAGGTTAGTAACATACCTTATTTGAGCGGTAGACAGCTTCCCAGAGGCCGGGTGCGTCGTAATACAGAAGAAGCTCGACGGGCCCGTAATCCTAATTATATATCGTTAAACTGACTTAAGTTCAGATCAGAGGTTCACGTACGTAGACTTTACATTAAACCAAAGTAGTCAACATCAGTTTATTAAAAACTAATCATAGATCGTAATAAAAACAGTAGGAGATATCTATCGCTTGGCTTGCATCTGTGAGCTTTCTATAATTCAAAGGAATGGCACAGCAAGAAAATCTGTATCAACATGAGTTTCGGAATAGGGCTGATTAATTATGTCGGATTATAGCGTATATATAATTATTTCAGTTTGTAGCCGTTTTAGTTGCACATCACCGAAGTTACTACCAATTTTCGATTCCAACGAAATTCGAACCTAACGATTGACG
Source organism: Varroa jacobsoni (assembly GCF_002532875.2). Taxonomy (NCBI): domain Eukaryota; kingdom Metazoa; phylum Arthropoda; class Arachnida; order Mesostigmata; family Varroidae; genus Varroa; species Varroa jacobsoni. The sequence goes on along the minus strand of NW_019214167.1, from coordinate 84,358 downwards.
TACCTTTGGAAAACTGATGTTGTAGATAAAGTGTCCACGAAGCGATAGGAAACAGAAGCGTCCAAGAAAGGCCCATTCCTAAAAAAACAGAGAAGGACACGTTGAGTTCTAAGGGTGCATTTGAGTCTAATGTAGCGTTGCATATTCCTTAGAACAGTGTACAATTGCGGATAGATAATCGATAAAAAGTAAATATGTATATATTCAACTATATTTTTTACTATTCAAATTATTCCACCTTGAACATTCTTCCGAGTTCTATAAGCGCGATAAACTATTGCTGAAATAATATGATCGATTTGCTATAACTCATCGATTATTTTATTCAAATTCTGATAAGAAGCAGTGCTGTCGTCCAGGTTCCTAACTGCCCCAATATCTATTAAAGCAGCAGATACGAAACTATCTATGGACCTGGTATATTTGCAGGCTCTATTCTTTCTACCAAGAAATGTGTTGGAAAGGCTGTTGCTCGCACAAAAGGTTATGCTGTTCAATTTAACATGTAGCATTAGGTGTTGTAAGCCTATATGGGTGAATAGTTTCCTAGCGTCTGTCGCGTGAAAATGAGCATCTGCGAGAACTTGGACATTTGGTTTTCATATAAACTTTCATTCTTCCTTTGCATTTGCGCACTGAACAATGATCTACTCATTCTTGTTTTCCGTCGAATTTTCTACATATATATTTGCGGTTGTAAATGATTTATCTTTTCATAATCACGTTATACTGTCCTGTGTGGGAGTTTATGTTGAGTCTCGACGAAATTCTCGCTATTGTGATTTTAACTTCCCATAGACTCGACACTAGCCAAATGAGCTTCATTAAAGGACCTAAACTCTCCTTTAGCGGTTCGTCTGCTAATATGTATATGTTGCTAGTAGAAACAAGATAACAGTATCCTAAATTGAGTGATTTTGATGTATTTTAGGACAATGTTTTATTTTTTTGTATCGTTTCCACACTCTGCTATCTAAACAAGCCCTTCTACTGGCACACGAACAGTCAAGACCAATAAGACCATTGCATATCGAGACTATTATGAAGATGTCGATCTAGTATGCGATAACACACGCTATTTATGACGCGCGTGAATGCGTAACGCGACGTGTGTGCAATAAGTTTCAGTAGCTACTTGAAATACAAAAACCATACCCTGACGAACAGAAACCATGATGATGGAGCAAATTATCGAACAATAGCCGTTCGGTCACTAATATATTATTATACTAATTTAAATAGTCACCAGCTATCTCTTGTAAACAGAAAATGATGACAAGTACCCGATCTAACGTTGCCGAATAGTAGATGGAGCTGTATATATAAATAGAGTAAATAGGAGATGTGCTGCTCAGGCAGGTAATTTGTCGTCTATAGTCAGAGCGTAAACAGCGTCCGTTACATTTAGGCTTGCATTTATCTAGATCAACGGGCCGCTCCTGGACTTTACTCCAAAATGTACAAGTTCGACGATTCGAGGGAGTTCAGATCTTCTGTTGACTAAATGACCTTCAGCGAATTGGAAAAATGCCCACAGACTATTTATTATAGCCATAAAAATGTAATTTCTGCTAAGAATGACCTTGCGCTAGTTCAAAGGTCGAAAATGTAATTATTCCATAAATTAGGTTCGTTTAATCTGTGTAGTTTTGGCTATACAGGGATTGCCTTGGGGTAAATGGATTGCCATTTTAATTAGATATATTTAATGTAGCAATGGAATATAATTTGCAGTGATCGTGTAGAACAGGTAGATGACGACGCTATCGCCTTTTCATTTAAATCGCGCAATGGCCATCCTGGTACGTTGCTTTTACGATAACTTATACCCATAAAGACTTTAAGATTTTTTACCTATAAAGACTTTAAACGTTGGAGGCGATTTTGGAGCGGCTGTAAAACTTCGAGTGATCCGTACTGCCGCTCATTCATGTATGGATCCAACAACTGGTTTGTAACTTCAGTCTGTACTCTATGATCGCTAATATTCAGGTCCCGTTAGTTTAGATTTCTCCAGGAGCAAATCTGCTGTGGTTTGAATAGAATTATATTGTAGCGCGTTTGTAAATAAATTATGCCTCTATCAATACGCGAGGACTAGCACGTATCGACATTAGAATCTGGCTCTCAGTCAGCCTAAATTGAAGCGGATAAATTCGAAAATGGCAAGTCCGGATCAGGCTGGAACTGTTTTTTAGAGACTATTTCCCTGTATATAAAACAATAGACATGGCTTACAGTGGCTAGGTTGAAACCTATCGGCCCTCAGATCAAACACATCATGTAGTCCACAACTTCAAGTGTGTATCATCAAGCCTCCTTTTACACGTACGTACAGAATATATATATATATCAAACTCGAATGAAGGCGGATTTGCATTGTGTTAAGGTAAGGTAAAAACGTCCGGCTCTATATACGCCCAATAGTGAGTACCTAAGCAATGCCATATTGAGTTAAGCTTTTACTTAAACGAGCAGTCATTTAGCTGTTGGGTATGATCAACACAAAATACTGCGAAGCTGAGGAGCAGATGCTTTCTAACTGACCATGTTAATGTAACGGCCTGATAGCGATTGTTTAGGCAAGTCTGTAGATACACATAAATGAAAGTAGGACAGCACCTACAAAACAATAGCAGCTGGCTGAAGCTGCCTACACCCGTCGCTTGAGCGTATAGACAAACATTGACTTTTCGTCTAAACTCGGAGAAGCTCATTTGACATAATATAGATTCAATTAATAGACTCCGAAGTAAACATCTTTTCGACGCTCATTTTTTATTAAGGCATGCATAACAGTGATCGAAACGACCCTACGCGCAAATGGGGTTTTACTGTATGGGGTCCTTGAAATAAATTGTTTCGAGATCGAGAATATATTTTCACGTTTTTCGCTTTACTTTCTTTTTTGTAGCCCATTTTATCTAGCTGAAGGAAAATAGCTAACTTTATTATGTTTATGAATAAGTAACCTAGTTTTAGATATTGGCGTCAATCCGTTACCGAGCTATAAATGCTTTAAAATGGACGAAATATTTCTACGATATAACATTATGAGAAGTCCTGGCACTAGATTACTATGCGCAGAGGTTCATTTACTATAATTCAGTATTTGCGTAATATTTACATATCGATCATTTTCGTACACTGCACCCGATTTAGTGAAAATAAACAAATCAGGACAATCGCAAGTTATAGTACGAAAGCAGTTGTCTCTATTCAAACGATTTCCCTACTCGTATTTATTTGCCTGACCTTGGCCCAACGCGTCCGTACACGCAAACAAATTCGTTACTGCATTGTTACATTTTACACCTAGAGATTTATACGAGAGACGATGAAAGGACCAATACTAACATGATTTAAAATTGTCGCAAAATTTCCTTTGCAATGCCGCCAAGTTCCATTTGTTATCCAACGACTGATTGCAAAGTTGGCGCCAATAATTCGCAATCTTTCGCGGAAAGGAAAACCATGAAGTCGCACAAAATGGAAAGCGTCCTATTTTAGGTTTGATCACCAATGGCCAGGTTCTCGCCTTTCTAATATAACAGCTAATAATAAGCCAACAAACTAACTCTGTTCGGTAAGTGATACCTTTTTTCAAGCGGTGAGATCTATAAGGCTCAGATATATTTGTCCATCGCTGGTCGATAGCCTTAGTCGGGAAAACTTTATAAATGAATAAATAAAGTTTAAGACTGTGAAAAATTAAAATGATACGGCTGATTCAGATTTTGACGGACGACGACGACGACGACGGAGCGCTAACAAGACGGGAGCATAAACCCAAATGTTCAAATAAGATAAAAAATTATCAGAAGTTAGAATACGCCAATTTTTCCGTTAGCGATTCTTAAGCTAGTAGCCTCTGCATTATATCATCTGGTAGATGTCCCTTTTTGAGGTACAAGCGTATTGTGGAACTTTATTGAAAACAGGAGAAGTTAGAGACGGAGTAGGGTATTTCAAACGTTAGCGATTAATACTTACCGTACAGACTAAAATCTACATTTTCCATAAACCAATTATCTATATGAGTCATTAGACGTGAAGCCGACAAACATATCGTTAAGGACCTCCTAAATAGAACTAAACGCTTTGATTTTCTACCGAAAACCAGATATGACAAGAATAAGCAACACAAACAAACTTAGCTTGAGAAATCCAACGAAGACAGAAAACAACTTCAGAAAATCATGTTCCGTGCTTACATTGTTGAACATGGATATAATTGTCTAAAGTGATGACAACGAATCGCTGGAATATTTACATACTGAAAATTCAATTTCTTAATGCAACGGGTTTGTACTTAAACGAAAGATGCCATGTTTTCTAAAAATGTTACGTCACTCTCAACTATATAAGTACAGAATATTACTATTTAATAAAAATGCAGGACCTTATGTTTGGTCTTCTATTATATGGCAAACATTTAGCAAATTAACATTCTTAGACAACATGTGCGCCTATTTAGATAATGCCTTCGTACCTGATTGGTGTGGACAAGGTTTTGAAACGTCAGCCCGTCGGCAAAAGCTGCCATTGACACCAGGCTAAGCAACCATATTAGCTTCATAGTGCGTCCGCAGCAGGACAGTGTCGTCACTAACTGTTTTCGGTAAACAGCAACGAAATTGCGCCCTACATCATCCAGAAGGGCAGCTTCCAGCCAAGATTCAACCAACCTTATTCGTTGCACCCCATTGCTATGCACGAGATTATAACAAGGCTAACTACGAAAGCTCTAGCAGGCTATTAACGTGTTAAAGTACATTCAGCACCTGTTAAGCTGATCAGTCGAAAGATGTGCGTCACTGTATTACCAATCTTCATACGGACATTTGGTTAGTATTTACAATCGCAAGTCATATTGCCAACTAAACCATATCAGGGCACTGTTTGAGTGAACAAAAAAATGGCCGCATGGTAGCAAGCCGTCGTAAGCCTTAGATACGCTCTTCCAGAAGCTAAGTGGACAGATATCTCGAGTAACTCATAGCTCCTTCTCGTGCAGAGTTAGTTCTCGACAGCTCTGAGGGGAGGTAACCGCAAGTGGCAACAACCCACCGAAGTATGTACCTAGACCTATCATGCAGTGTGTAGACCTTCGGCGCACGACGCCAATGGCAAGGAGCGACCAATCCATAGAGAAAGGTGGAGTGGAGGAGACTGTCCCCATGGAGACCCTAGACCAACAAGCGTGTAGGTCCCCTTTCCGTAATACGCTACTTCTATGTCCAGGAAGCGCACCCGTACATTAATAAATAAACTAATATAGGTGAAGTATACCTTTGAGCGCCACCTGGTGGCTGACTAAAAATTAAAGGTCTATGGTACCTGTTTGAAACTTTATCTCAACAAGAAACAAAACAAAGTTTGAGTTATCGTATAAATAATATTTACGATGCACCGCGGCTAATTCCTTGGTATTCCTGATACGTTACACTTAAATTCTTCGTCTCCTAGAAGCCAAGTCAATTGTTGAAGATTTTGAGAACGAGGTGCTATGCTCACAAAGAACGGGAATGCTCTCTTCACTGATGACGAGACACCAGGAACATTTCTGCTGCTAAAAAAAGATATTTACCGCACAGATTGAGCAAACGATGGAGAAATCATGAGAAAGCACGAAATGACTTGTGCTTAACTCAAAATGAATTATTGTGATAGAAAGTAGGGATCACGCTAAGGCAACTGAGCACACATCCGCTTTGCATACTGATTACAAGTAGATTCTGACACTAAGCTTTCAACGACTTATACTTTATTAGTAGTATTATTGTTATTTATTATTATTAAAGAAAAAAAGATTATTGTTAAAAATACGAACGGATGCATCCACTAGAATTCCCACCGTGAGCCTTTTTACAACAATGTACAAATAAAATGTGACCCATCAACCATTAAACCGTCGGTTTAATCAAATATAATAATAATCATAAAACTATTATGAAGCACAAATCTCCAATTTCCTTTATTCGTGCTTCTACGTTAGCTAGTACTCTTACTAGCTAACGTGAAATTAGTAGCCTTTAAAATTCAGATACTTTGTATAAAATTTCCAGTGAGTCGATTGGGTTTTATAAAGAATACACAGTATTTCAAAATGTCTATAGTTTCGTGCTTTTTAAAATATTCATTTATTAATAACAAATATAGAAGCCGCACAAAAGCATCCGAGACACCATTTGAATGACTATAGTTGAAGTAGTAATAATATTAAGTATTATTGTTCGTATTCGTTACACAGAAAACGATATTTGATGGTAATATATACTAATCATTAAGTGTATTACACGTCCCCATGAAGGCAGTGATTAGAAGTAAGTTTCTTCTAAGTTGTTTCTTAGTTGCTAGCTATATTTCTTTTTGTTTTTGGTGTTATCATCGCTTACTTTCTGTTCCTAGCATAGCGCGACCTCTCCTGTTATAACCTATGGTTAAAATTACTTGTATTAGTTGGTCAAGTCTGATATATAATATCCTGATAATATAACATTATTATTTCAAGTTGAATGGAACAATTTTACACCATTGAATTTCGTTTACATATTGCCATTATTGTTTTTGTTGGTGGTAGTTGACGTACTCGTGCTCGCAGAGCTTATATATATGTATATATATATATATATATATATATGGATCAATCAATCACTTTATATACGCCACAGGGTGTTTAGGATAAAACAAGGTAAAATTCATGCTACTCGTGTATAGCTTACAGCTAAACGGAAACAGATATATTGATGACATCTTCCCGCACCTGTTGACACAGATGGTCCTCACCGACACTCTTTTTTAATGTAACTGCGGTTGGCTTTAATCACGACTTCGGGGGCTAAGCCACTTCCAAGTCATTCTAAAAATGCATTCTTCTCAAGAGCCAATGAAGCGGTATTATATCATATATAAAAAAATTCGAGAACTCAATCTGAGCTGATAACGGGCGAAAAACCTCAAAAATACAAAAGCCCGAGCAAGCACAAGGTAAGAAAGACAGGCAGACAGACGCGAGAATAAGACAAAGTTCTGTGACCTACAGATGACTGTATATGCGACAGTGAATCCCGCCTAGAGGACTGCTTCGAATATCTACGAAATCTTCCCTAATGCTTAGGCATTGCTTCTTATACTTCCTCGTTCTCTAAGCAATTTTTTAATTTTGCAATCTACCTCTTATTGTAAACCTGTATTGGAGTATTGAAATGTTTCTCGAATCCTCACGAAACTGTATGGTGACCGTCAAAGGCACAAACCAGTTATCCTGAAGGTTTGGTATACGCCGGGGTTCGTCTTGCACTAAAACATTGTAGAAAGAAAGATCTTAATTGATATCCTGAAAACAGAACTCCTACCTTCGCCATGATGGAGTTATAGCTTTCACGCAAGCCTACTACCACAAACAACCATCCAAAATTTATTCTAATTCATCCCGAACACACGCACATACACACA